>NC_133617.1:740743964-740756464 GCF_048593235.1 Sminthopsis crassicaudata | reverse complement strand
TAATCCAATTCCAATTGATTAATGATGAATAGAACCAGCTACATCCAGAAAAGGAACACTGGGAAATGAGTGTAAACTGTTATTTTTACCTTCTGAATCCAATTCTTCCTGTGCAACAAAAAATTCGGTTCTACACACATATATTGTATCTAGAATATACTGTAATATATTTAACATATATAAGACTGCTTGCCATCTGGGGGAGGGGGTTGGGGGAGGAAGGGAAAAAATCTGAATAGAAGTAAGTGCAAGGGATAATGTTGTAAAAAATTACCCATGCATATGTACTGTCAAAAAATGTTATAATTATAAAATAAAATAAAAATTAAAAAAAAAAAGAATCAAGGTACACTACGTCCAACTGTGGCTGATGAGACCCATGTGAACTCAGAATGCTCTGCCTCAAGTCAGGCACAAATCACCTATGTGAAAATCTAGGGTAGACTCTCTAACTTTGAGCATCTCATGTTTCTTTTGGGCTAATTCAATTCTGCTTGTTGCTCATAGAACACGGAGCCTTCTCTAATGAGGGCACGCCATGCTGGGCAGTCCTGTGCCAGTGTCTCCATGTCACATAAGCAATTCAAAAGTTCTTAAGAGAAACTGTGAAAGTGTCCTTGTATATGACCCCTATATGAGTGCCTGCCCTGCATGAATTCTCCATAAAATAGTCTTTTTGGGAAAACTGTGGCCAGTCCAATGGAGTTGCACTACGTACAGTAAAGTCTAAATGTTTAGCAATTAGTTTTAGAAAGGACCTCAGTGTCTGGTATTTAATTCTGCCAGGTGAATTTCAGAATCTTCCCAAGAGAATTCATATGGGAGTGACTCAGTTTCCTGGAATGGCGCTGGTGTACCGTACAGGTTTCACAGGATATAACGATGAAGTTGACACAAGGGCTCTGTAGACCTTTGGCCTAATACAGATAGAAGGTCAGATTTGGATCATGGTATAGGGAATTCCAAAATGGACAACTGATATGTGGCAGAGGAGTTAAATTTTGAGCTCTTGTCTTAGATTTGGATTAATTTTTTTAGGGGGATGCATCCCCAAGGCTGGTTAGTAATGGGGATAGGAATAAAAAATGAGAAAACATTATAAGGGAATTGATATAGTTTAAACCCACAAAAGAAATGCCCTGGGAAGTCATCAGCTCAGAATGGACAGAACTCAGGTCTATTATTATATCACAGCTTTTTATATATATTTACATAATACAGTTGTGATATAATACTTATATAATATATATGCATATGTTTATATCTATCCCTGCGTCTCAATCTGTGTGTATATCTGTATCTGTCTCCGTGTCCGCCTGACTGTCTACATCTGTCTGTGTTTGTATCTATCTCTACATCTGAATCTATGTCTATGTCTATGTCTATATCTGTGTCTATGTCTACATCTGAATCTGTCTTATATCTATATCTATATCTACATCTGTGTCTGTGTCTATGTCTATGTCTGTTTCTATCTGACTCTATATTTGTGTCTATGTTTGTCTATTTATATCTGAATCTGTGTCTATGTCTATGTCTATATTTATGTCTATGTCTATATTTGTGTCTATGTCTATATCTGAATCTGTCTTATGTCTATACCTATATCTACATCTGTGTCTGTGTCTATGTCTATGTCTGTTTCTATCTGACTCTATATTTGTGTCTGTTTGCCTATTAATGGCTGAATCTGTGTCTATGTCTATGTCTATATCTGTGTCTATATTTGAATCTATGTCTATATTTATGTCTACATCTGAATCTGTCTATGACTATACCTATATCTATGTCTGTGTGTGTCTATGTCTATGTCTACATTTGAAACTGTCTGTCTATATCTACATCTACGTCTGTGTCTGTGTCTATGTCTATATTTCTTTGTTGGTAAAATGAGATCTAATATATGCACAACACACATGCATAATACAAGCACACATGTTTAAAGTAGACATGATATATACATACATGTTGCATCTTATATAAGTACATAGGTATATGTGCATATGTATTTTTATATATACATATAGACATATACATATATTATATACATATATAAAGATACACAAAAAGAAGAAAAAAGGAGACCAGGAGAGAAAAAAAAAAGACAAGAAAATGAAGAGAAAAAGGAAAGTGGAAATCCTAACTGGGAAAATAGCTAAGGAGGAAATACAAGCTCTCCTGAGAGTGTGTTCTGTACAACTGTCCCAGTGTGGGCTGATGACTTCACAGGACATTTCTTTTGTGGGTTTGGGCTATATCAATTCCCTTAGAATGATTTCTCATTCTTTATTCCTAGCCCCATTACTGAACCAGCCTTGGGGATGCATTATCCTAAACCATCAATCCAAAGGCAATAATCGATCACTCCCTCTCATTTTTAACATATCCCACACTTTTGGCCACTGTATTCTTACTCTACAATACATTGATTTTAGGTACTCTGTGGTCATGGGGTCACATGTTTAGAATTCCATCCTTCTCCTTTTACCAACAAGGAAACCGAGGCTCAGAAAGGTCAAGGGTGTTGTCCCAAAATCAAGCAGGTAGTTGTTGTTTGCAGAACACCCGACTCTCCCCATTGGTTTTCCCAGGTTTCCTGGGAATTCCACCATGAAATCCTTTTTTGCCAAGGTATCTTGATCAGAAGGCATAATGATATTTCTCTCCCACTGTGCTTCTGATTACAGCTCCAGCTCCTCATTTTTGTTTGATCTGAAGGATCAGTTTCTCTCCCCCTAAGTTCCATTTCCCTCAGATGACTGATCCTTCCCAGGCTTTCAGTCTTGCCTTTAATTCTGGCTTAGGCAACAGTTCAATATCAAGTCTAGTGCCTTTGCTAGAGTTCCTTCACACTGTAATTCACTCCAACCACCTGGGTTGGCTGCACCCCAGAGCCCGGATCTTTCGTAAGATCGTGATGCTTTAGTGGGAACCTGGCTTGGGGTCCATTCTAAAATAATTCTGTGCTTGCTAGAGTGCTCCAAAGGAAAAGGTGGTAGAAGTAGAAGTACTGTTAGATGCCTCAGGAGGAGACTGTAACTAAGGCATGGCAGTCAGAGCATTGCCCTGGGGAGACACTAACAGAATCTTCTCATGTCACCTCCTCCTCTACCTCACTTTTGTTTAGTTCTGTCCCAAAGGAGGTGATCCATCCTTCCTACTCTGATTCATCCTGTCAGAACTTCAACCTCTGGTTCTCTTGCTCCCTTGACCATTATTGCCTGCTTCATCTGTCCCAGCAGTTAGCACAGTGCTTGGCCCGTAGCACACACTTAATGAAGGCTTGTTGACTGATTGATTCATTGGTTGTCCAATAAGATTTCCTTTCCTAGACCAGCTCTGCTCCTTTGCCGGACCTGTCCATGGGTTCCCTTGCTCTCCTGGTCAGCTCGGCACCCCCATTTTCTCCTGCAGATCTCTCTCAGGAGTAGAGTAAAAGCTGCAAGGGGATCTAGAATCTAAGTATTTTCTTCTCCTCTCCCTCCCAGGTTACACTCAAGTCTCTCTCCCTCCCACTATTGCCCTCCATTTTCTATTGGGTGTTTTTTTGGGTGTTTTCTGAATATAATTATATGTTATTGTGCCACAGTTTTAAAATCAGTCACTATGTGTTGGAAAGGACCTTAGGTTATCTATTCCAGCTCAAGCCTTGGTTTACAGATGAGGACATCGAGAACCAGAGAAGGAGATTGCTCAAGGTTGCACAGGAAATACAAATCCCAGAGCTCAGTTTCTTTGACTCCAAAGCCAGCCCTCTTTGGATTCCGCACTGCTGACTTATGGCTAACTACACTTTGCTCCCCTCTAAAAGAAGAATCCCCCATAAATAAAGAATCAACTCTGGTTTCCAACCAAATTACATTCTTTTTCTCTTTTCAGCTCTTTATCACCTTCTAAATAGAGGCTGCCATGACTGAATCTCTAGGTTTGGAGTATCATAAATCCTGCCGTTGTTTATGTTCCTGATGGGAAAGCATTGTTTTATTTCTGGGTCCCCCTGGGACCCAGAGAGAGCTTAATGCTTGACATATAGTAAGTGCTTAATAAATGCTTGTTGATTGATTTTACATGTTTCATTTATAGGATCTTAGAATGTTAACATTAGAAGCAATCTTAGTTATCATCAAATCCCAAACCTGGGATGGAGGGGGGGGAATCTTTCTCCTTTTGTTGCTGTTGTTTGCATTCTATGGAATACGCCTTGGAAACAACTTGAGGATGACGGACTGCTTTCAAAACTCCCATCCTAAGAGAGTCGAAAATGAGTTTTGTTCTTCTTTGGCACAGAGTAGGGACAATGGCTCAGTCCTGGACTTGTCATGATGTGATGAATGGAGCCCTACACTTGGACTCAGAAGCCCTAGGTTGGACTCCCAGCTCCATCAGGATTCTGCTACTAATTAGTTTTGAGTAACTCAGTTAACCCTCTAATCTCCTCGGTTGGCTTGTATGTAAAATGGACACGATACTTGCACTATAATCTTCCCAGGGAAAGCAATTAATTTACAAGTGAGAGATGATTAAATGATCAAGTTATGACATACAGTAAGAACTTACTGGTGCCAAAGGCTTCAGCAGAAATTAGATTAAGAGTTTTGTCCACAATTTTATCTTAGGGAGACTTGGCTAAGGTCAGAGAAGGCACAAAGGAACCCAGACTTACTGACTCAAGCTTATACAGTCTCATACATATACATAACCTATATGTGTGTGTGTGAGTGTGGGTATTGATAGATAGATAATAAATGATGCTATGTATATCTATATCAGTGGTCCTCAAACTTTTTAAATAGGGGGGCAGTTCAGACTATTGGAGGGCTGGACTATAGTAAAAACAAAAACTCACACTCTGTCTCCACCCCTCAGCCCATTTGCCATAACCTGGCGGGCCCATAAACATTCTCAGTGGGCCCCATCTGGCCCATGGGCCGTAGTTTGAGAACTCCTGATCTATATCATCTATGTCTATATCTATGTCTATGTCTATGTCTATATCTATATCTATATCTATATCTATATCTATATCTATATCTATATCTATATCTATATCTATATCTATATCTATATCTATATCTATATCTATATCTATTTCTATTTCTATATCTATATCTAGACACAGATAGATAGATATAATAATGTTTTCTGCAGCATCCCCAATGAGTCATTATCCTGTCATTATTGGTAGATCCCCAGTGGGTAGGGACTCATCCATTCCCTTCTCACACAATTAGGAAGATTTCCCCCCTAACTTTAAATCTTAATTACATTCTTTGCTATTTCCAACTATTGTTCTTAGTTCTATCTTCTGGAGTCAAGCACTACAAAGCTAATCCCTTTTCCTTGTGAGCTTTTCCAATATTCCAATGTAGCCATCCTGTCCCCCGCAAGCATTCTCTTCTGTAGCATATTCATCCTTCGATCAATCCTCCCAAACCTAGGATTCAAGGCTTTTTAGTTTTGGTTTAGTCAAGAGTTTTGGGCTCTTCTTGGCTCTCTAGTTGATCATTGCCTTTCTTAAAATGGTATGCCATATTCCAGAGGCATCCCACCAATGGCAGAGTAGGTCATGTCTAAAAAAACCCTTTATTTGAGGACATTGTCTTTCTCTTAAGCAGTCTAAGCTTGAGTTAGTGTTATTGATTATGAGATTGCTTTGTTGACTTGTGATGAGTCCTCTATTTCATTAAATATCCACCTATAAGGGAAAAGTTTTTGACCAAACAAAAGAGAGCAAGGACATGAGATGTAAAATGAATAATTTCGATTGCATAAAAGTGTAAATAAGGATTTTTACTCAAACAAAACCAAATGCAGCCAAAACTAGAAGGAAAGAAGGAAACTGGAGAAAAAAATATAAAAAGTATCTCTGATAAAGATAACCTCTGATAAAGGTTTTATTTCTCAAATATATAAGGAACTGAGCCAAATTCATTTTTAAAAAATGAGCCATATCCCAATTAATAAAGTATCAAAGGATAAGAATAGAGAGTTTTTAGGAGACTAAATCAAAACTATAAATATTTACATTTAAAAATGCTCTAACTCAATATTGATTAGAGAAGTTCAAATTAAAAAAAAAACTCTTGTGGTATTACCTCTCACTTATCATATTGTTAACATGACAGAAAAAGAAAATGACAAATACTGGAGAGAATATAGAAAAATTGGGACACTGATGCATTGTTGTGTGAATTTTGAACTGGTTCAATCATCTTGGAAAATAACCTTTTGACCCAGCAATACCACCATTAGGTCTGTATACTAAAGAGATCAAAGGAAGAGTTGGGGAGAGGACCTATCTGTATGTTTAAAAAAATATTTATAGGAACTTTTTTTGTGTTGACAAAGAATTAGAAACTGAGGGGATGCCCATCAATTGGGGAATGGCTGGGCAAGTTATGACATGCAATGGTGCCATAAAAATGATGAACAGCATAGTTTCAGAAAAACCTGGGAAGGTTCATGTGAACCAATGTAAAAGAAAGTGAGCAGAACCAGGAGAACACTGTATACAGTAACCACACAGTGTAAATATGATCAACTGTAAAAGATTTGGATCTCTGATCAAGTCAATGATCTAAGACAACGCCAAAGGACTCAATGATCAAAAATGTTATCTACCTTCAGAGAGACCTGATGAATTCTGAGTGCAGATCTTTACTTTCTTTGTTTCTTTATTTTCTTGCTTTTTTATATCACATGGCTAACATGCAAATATGTTTTAATTATTATTTTTCTTGTTGTCTAAATGGATGAAATGGAAAGAATTTGAAATTCAAAATTTTTAAATGTTAATTTTAAAAATATAAATTTTGTTAAAAAGATCTCTTTCAAAAATGTTTTTTGATCCCCTTCTCTCCTGTAGAGTATCAGTTATCCTTACCTGCTTTGGGTCATTTGTGAATTTGCTAAGTATGCTGTCTAGGCCTCCATCCAAGTCATTAATTAAACATCACAGGGCCAAACACAATATGCTGGAGACGTCCTTCCAAGGGGATACAGAGCCATTAATTCATGGTTCTTGGATCCTGGCTGTTTTATCTATTTTGAATTCATCTAACTGTTCTGCCATCTTTTCATGGAATCTCCCAGTAAAATCACAGAACTTAATGCTAATAAGTGCCTTCAAGATTATTATTACAATCTCTTTGTTATACAGATAAAAAACTGAGGCAAGAAGAATTACTCAATGTTAATAATTAGGAAGTAGAGATTTGAATTAATGTCCTCTGGTTCTAAATCCAGTCATTTTTCCTGTAAGCCATATTACCTCTGGGGAAAAGGAGGAAGGAGAAAGTTCTGTGGATGTATCCTTGAGTCATGTTGACTCTTACTTTCAGCAGTGGTATATCCTTCCATGTAATAAAGCAAGATATTTTAAAGTTTGTTTACTTGCTTTCTGAAATGTATCCATATAAAACACCCCTTCAAGTTGCCATGAGGCTCTAATAGTAAAAGGGAGTGTTTAGAAGAAAAAGGCCTTTATTTAGTAAGTTGCAAAGGGAAGGCCCACCACAGCAGGTTTTCCTGCTACAGATTAATGACCAATTATTCTTTAGCTGATTTGTTCTGGATAAAGCGACATTTTCCATTTTAAGCCATAAATATAAAAAGATGGCTAAATAATTGTTCTGGTCCTCTTACTACACATCACTTCCACATGTGGCAATCCTTTTGAAGGCAAAATTAAGTTCCAAGAGAGAAGCAGAATGGGAGGAACGCTGGCCTTTCCTTTGGTCCATGATTTCATCAATCATGGATACACATACTCTATCACTGGGGATCTCAACTCATCCAATCTTCTCATCCTCTGTTGTTCTTGTCTCTGTCTTTCCATAAGTTCTCCATTGAAGAACTGCCCAATAAACTACACAATTTCTTTGTAGCCTTTGTAGGATTACCAATGTAAAACTCATGCCCAGAACCAAAATTCTGAGTTTATGCAGCCTGAGTTCACTCTTGGGGGCTTTTCACAAATTTCCATCTTTGGCCTGTTTTCCCATATGGGAAATCAGACTTTGGCTTGTTTTGCTCCTATACTTCTATGAAAAAAGCAAAATGCAGTTTGTGTTGTGATCCTTTTAGAAAAGATAAAAAAAGAGCTGACTTTTCTTCTGCAAGCACTTAGGCAAATGATATCTTTGAAAACAGAACAGACTATTTTACTCAATGAATAATGCAAAGAACTGACACCCAACACCACAAATCCTTAAAATAACAATCTTTCCCTCTACTAGTACAATGCCTGAAGCACAGGATCTTGCTTTGCCTAATTGATTATCAATTGGTTTTGTGAGCCTGATCTCCCTCAGATTTATAGTACCACTCTGTGGTTGGAGTTTCTTGAAAGTGTAAAACACTTGAAGAGTTGATTTCTTTCCCCCAATATCTGTTTAGTCTTAATAACTCAGGGTACTAATGAAGGGAAAGATCTGGTTTTGTTCCGCCCTATCACTGATGTTTCTTGCTCCTCCTTAACACCAGTTTAATCTTGGACCTAAAATTTCTTCATTTGGTACAGAGGTACTCTGGCTTCTCTTCTTTTCTCTTCATCCCTCCATTTTCAATCTGTCTTCAGATTTTCATCAGTTTTCTCTTGTAAAAGATCAAGTCTAAGTCTCATATATACATGTGACATGATTCTGTCAATCATTGTTATGTACTGCCAATAGGTCTGCTGGTACCTAGGGCATTGGTGCTCTCCTGCAGAGCATCAAAGCAACATTCTCAATACCAAAAGAAAATCTTGAATATGAAAAATCATCAATGGGGATATTTATATCTTTTATGGAGAGGAATCTTTAATGTAAGAATGAAGATTTTTTTTCTTTTAACCTTATTGATCTTAACTATGTTTCTCTTTATCAAAACCTCCAATCAGAGATAACAGATGGTTTTAATGTTTTTTCTTATTGAAGTGACTTATCATAATTAATGTTTTTTGGATATTCCCTCCTTGATTATAATGATCAATTTTTTCAGATGGTTTGTTTCATTGTCTCTGACATTATTATATTCAATTTTTCAACTTTATATTCAACATGTCAAAATATTCAGGATGCCTTGGGATGTGTAACAAAAGAAACCCTTGTTCAATGACCATCTGATAATAAATATTAATTAAAACAAAACAGAAAGGTAGATGTCTGACAAAACATTCTCCAATGCGATGGAGAAGGGCTAGTACAGAGTCCTGGTCAGGAAAGGATTGTTTGCTGTGGAAGGTGAGGTCCTTCAGATGCTCCTATTTATGAATGACATTATATTGATTTCATCAAGCCTCAGGTCATTGAAGTGCTTCCTGAGAGAGATCCCTTAAAGGAGTCTGACCTGTCCATCTACCAAGGCCAAATGAATGAAAGATTGCAGCATTTATTGGGAAGGACACCTGATGGACCCTGTCCAATATTGCATATCTGTGGCAAATAGTAAGGATGAACAATATGTTAGATTCAGGTTTCAACAGGAGGAGAATGGGTGAGATTGCTTTAGATAATATTTGTTTTTTACAGATTCTAGATTTTCAGTACTTAAATAAAAGCATTAATAATAATAATTTATCTCTTGAATAATTTTCTTTATCGGGTTTCAGAATCAGAAGTGTCAGAGTCAGGCAGAATGGTATCTTCCTCTTTTCGGGGGGGAAACATTTTATGTTTTAAAACATCAAATAGAATTCACTAATGACTCCATCTCATCCTATTGCCCTTTTCTGGGTGGACAGGTCATTAGTAATATGTTTCATTTCCTGAAATTGGTTTATTTAGTTGGTCTGTTTCTTTTTTGCTGAATTTAAGAGTTTGACATTAAAAAATAAATCTATTTTGTATTCTCAAATTTGTTTGCATGTAGTAATGTGTAACAGACTCTGGTAGTTCTCTAGGCAACTTCATAGCATAGTAGCCTGAAAATCTGCTGGATTTGGAATTCAGGAAGATTTGAATTAAAATCCAATATCAGACTTTACTCCTAAGTGAAGAACCTTGGAAAAGTCATTTACTTTCTGGCTGCCTCAGTTTCCTCATCTGTAAAATTGGGATAACAACAATCTCTGCAAACCAGGGTCAATGTGAGGATAAGATGAGAATGCTTTGTAAAGCCTAAAGCATAAGGTTTCTAGCTCTTTCATGTGTTCGTACTTTATTTTATTTCTCATATATGATTTTAATAATTAGACTCTGCTCTCCTTTATTAAAAGTCTAATTTTCAGATTGTTCATAAATTGTCTTGGCTTTAAGAAAGTTTCTTAGTTTTCTTGTAAATTCTTGTAAAAAAATTCTTGTAAATTTGTAAAAATTGTAAATTTATTCCCTTACTAATCTCTCATTTTAATTGAGGGATACAAATTTGCTCAATGACTGATTTGGCTAATTTCTTAATTTTTATAAATTGTACTTATTTTTAAATTCAAAGTTCAATTCAGCAATAAATATTTATTAAGCCTTTCTCCTGTGTGAGGTATTGTACTGGTGATGTAAAAGTCAAACATGACCCAATATTTATTAGTTTACATTATATTTGGAAAGATACAAGGTATAACCAAATATATCCATTTAACTAAGTAAAAGTTGATTAAATTGATTAATAATTTCTTGAAAAATGATGTCCAGGGTCTTTTTTGATCATTACTTTCAAACAGATCAATAATTTAAAAATTATCTCTCCTGGATCTATGTTCCAGGTCAGTTGTTTTTCCATTAAGATATTTCATAGTTTTTTCTATGTTTTCCTTTTTTTTTTTTTTTTTTTTTTTTTTTTTAGTTTTGCTTTATTGTATCTTGATTTCTCACAAAGTCATTAGCTTCCATTTGCTTAATTCTATGTTTAAGGAATTATTTTCCTCAATGAGCTTTTGTATTTCCTTTCCCATGTGGCCAATTTTGCTTTTTCAAAGGAATTCTCCTTATTAGTTTTTTTTATATTTCCCTTTTCTTTCCCTAGTTTTTCTTATATCTCTTTTACTTGATTTTCAAAGTCTCTTTTGAGCTCTTCCTTGGCCTAAGCCCCATTCTTATTTTTCTTGGAGACTTAGGATATAGGAGCTTTGACTTTGTTATCTTCTGAGTGTGTGTTTTGATCCTTCTTGTCACCATAATGGCTTTCAAAGGTCAGAAACGTTTTTTTTTTTTTTTTGTTTTCTGCTCATTTTCCCAGCTTATTTAATGACCACATCAATGGGTATTCCTAACTTGTTTCCATGTTAGCCATATTGCAAAAGAAAACTGACAAAAACCCACAAAAATAAAGTTTTTAAAAAGTATGCCTTACTCTGCATTAAGATTCTATCAGTTCTTCCTCTGGAGATGAATAGAATTTTTTCATTATTTCTTTCAGAACTGTCTTAGATCATCAAATTGCCAAGAATAGTCAAGTCAGTCACAACTGATCTTCATTATAATATTGCTGTTAATGTGCACAATGTTCTCCTGATCCTCTTCACTTCTCATTGCATCAGTTCATATAAGACTTCTAAGGTTTTTCTGAAAGCATCTTTCCTTACAACACAATAGTGTTATATCACAATTATATATCAGAATTATTCAGCATTTCCCAATCAATGAGTAGCCCTTCAATTTCCAATTCTTTGCCACCTCAGAAAGCTGCTAAAATGATTTTGTAATGCATTTCCTTTCCCCTTTCCTGTTCCTTCTTTGGAAGACAGACCTTGTAGTGATATCAGCACCCCTATTTACAAGGCAGGCAACATAGAACTCAACAACAATCTGATCAATGGACTTGTTCTAGCTAGCAAAATGAATTCAATCTATTTCAACAGAAATTGGCAACTCTAAAGTCACTTTAGAATCAGCTTTTGCCCTCCTGAGGCAAAGAAGAGGGGGAGAAAGGACATCCCACTTCTGAGATCTCTACTCTCCCAAGTGGAAAGGCAGAAAGCACTGAGGCACTCTATGGTCCAGTCAAATTTAGCATTTTACAGCAGTTCATGTATCTTCCTCCCCCTTCTGTCTCCACATTTTGCACGGGCTGTCCTCTGTCTTTGGATCATATTGTCTCCTCACTTTTGTCTCTTAGTACTACTAGATTCAGTTCAGGCTTCTTTTCCTTGTAAAGCTTTTCCTGATTTCCCTTGTTATTCATGATCTCTCTGTCTCCTGTGTAACATCCCCATCACCTCCCAATAGGCTGGAGCAACTTGATTACAAGAAATCTCTTGTCCACCAGGGACATTTACTAGAACTGGATGCCTTAGGCTTTGCCTATGAGTGATAAAATTCTTTTTTTTTTCCCTGAGGCTGGGGTTAAGTGACTTGCCCAGGGTCACACAGCTAGGAAGTGTTAAGTGTCTGAGACCAGATTTGAACTCGGGTCCTCCTGAAATCAAGGCTGATGCTCTATCCACTGCGCCACTTAGCTGCCCCTATGAGTGATAAAATTCATAAGTTGTTGGGTGCACTTGGGTTTTTAAGTAACATGGAAGCAAGTGAATTCATCAGCTAGTTAGCAGCTATCAATCAGATGCTCCATTTCCTTCCCCCCCC
>NC_133617.1:740681464-740741464 GCF_048593235.1 Sminthopsis crassicaudata | reverse complement strand
ACTGCTTTGTGGGCTGTGACCACCAGGAACGTCAATTTTCGAGCTGAAAGGTCATCTATTCCAAACCTTCATGGTGCAGATGAGAAATCTGAAGCATTGGAGAGCTGAGAGAGGAGCTGAAGATTACAGAGGTAGTGACGGGTGTAACTGGGATACACTGGCTTATAACAAGAGTTATCCTATCCCATGGACATCAGTGCAAGACTTCAAGGGTTCATGACTTTTACCCTCTCATCGACATCAGTCCCTGAGAAAGTCCAGCCGAAGAAAATCACAAGGTCTTAGAGGCTTGCATCTAGAGATGGGGATTTACCCCTTTGTAAGACAAGTTTGGAATTAAAATGGAAATGGAGGAAGAACAGTGGAAAAGACCTAACAGAAGCGACAAAAATAAACATTTCGCTCCCTTTAAGAAAGCTGGAGAGCAAAGGGACCCCCTCCGCATTCCTGCACCTGGCTGGCTCACATCTGGAACCCTGGTCTCCTTCTGCCAATCCTGATTCAGCAAGGTTACTTGACACTGGAATGGATACTCCGAGCTAAGTCTTTTGACTGATTTGTTTCCTGATCTATGATGACATTCAAAACTCCACTGAGCTTTGAGAGGGGAGAAGCAAACTTAAGCCCGTGATATTGTTGGAAATCCATTTCCACGTCTCCTCCTTCTAACCCTCCTTTCGCGTCCAACTTACATACATTTTTATCGGCACCAAAACTATTTGTGGGGCCCCTTTAGTAGTACATTCCTCGATCCATCCCTGGTACCAGTAGGAAGGAGGGAGATGAATGATTCCTTCAAAGCTCAGATGTAAGCAACTGGGGGTGGTAGGGCTGGGAGCTCCGGCGGCCTGCTGCTGATGCATTCCAGGGGTTCTCTCCACCCTCCTCGGAGCAAAGAGAATACTCCTTCAGGGTCTCTATTTCAGGATCCTTGACTGGCAGGTGGCCCAGACTTTGTGAGGTTCCTATCACAGTATGACAATAAGAATAAGGTGAAGAACCAGGTAAAAGCTTTGCACTATGTGAGACAACGGGTAGTCTGGGCTGTGCTTTTCCCCTTTTTCTCCCCTTCTTCTGTTGCTGTTGAGTCTTGGTTGCTGATCTTAGAGAAAGCAGGGGATTCTTTTTCAGACCCAATTTTTGATGCTTTCTATCTAATACTAGGATCTTGGAAAAGTCACTTAACGTTCAAGGGCCTCAGTTTCCTTATTTGTAAAAAGTGAAGGTAGAACTATACAGCTTCTGAGATTTCTTCTAGTTTTATATCTTATTATTTTGTGGTCTGTGATCTTCCAAAAGTCAGAGATTTATAGTACTATAGCTCATAAGCCCCTACCAGTGTGCTTCCCAATGTTTTCAGACTTAGCTTTTTTAAAAATGGATTTACTGACGTTTACAAAATGCAAGTATAGTTGGTACAAAATAGTCTTCTCAACCTGAGGATGCTCTTTTCCTTTGTGCCAAAAGACCCGTTGAGAAAGTGGGCTCAAACTTAACATATAAAATGTGAAGAATATTATGTGGACAAAGGCAGTGCCTCCTGACTCTGGCTCCTGGAAATCCTTTTCCCTCTTTTTGGAGTCCTCATAAAACTACCCTTAGGTATGGCTCTCTGTTGGGCTCTGAGAATCATAAGAGATCATGATTCCTAAGGCCACCACCACTGTTGGGAGGCTGCTAATCCAAATCCATTAACAGGTAAGTAGTTATTAGTCACTAACAATCCAATGACCAAAGCCAGTGGGACTTCTTATGTCCCTGAAAAATCTTCTGAATTCCCATAATTGCCTGGGCACTTTAATTTTAAAATTCTCCCTTCACCTAAGATCAAGATTAAATGAAACAAAGATTTTGAGGAGCTCAGGGACAATTGGATGAAAGATTGGGCAAGTTCCAATAGTAGTGCTTGTTCCATTCATTGTCAGGGAAAAAAGGAGTTGAGATCCAGATTCTCCCCTTGGTTTATGAACTTAATTTTAGCTCCACATCTCCTGAGTAGTGTATATGTATTTAACAGAGAGGCACATATGAACAGAACTAAGTAAATCAAGTGCTATCACTTTCAACCACACTGTTCAAACTCAATTATTATATTTTAGGACCCCTTATTGTCTCGTCCATTTCTCCCTTCTGATTTCTTTCTTTTCTTTCCTTCCTTTTCTCTTTCTTTCTTTTCTTTCTTTCTTTCCTTTCTTTCTTTCTTTTCTTTCTTTCTTTCTTTCTTTCTTTCTTTCTTTCTTTCTTTTCTTTCTTTCTTTCTTCTTTTCTTTCTTTCTTTCTTTCTTTCTTCTTCCTTCCTTCCTTCCTTCCTTCCTTCCCTTCCTTCCTTCCTTCTTTCCTTCCTTCCTCCCTCCCTCCCTCTCTCCTTCTCTCCTTCTTTCTTTCTTCTTCTTATCTTTCTTTCTTATTCTTTCTTTCTTTCTTTCTTTCTTTCTTTCTTTCTTACTTCTCTTTCTTTCTTCTCTTCTTTCTCTTCTTTCTTTCTCCTCTCTCTCCTTCCTTCTTCCTTCTTTCTTCCTTCCTCCCTCCCTCCTCTCTCCTTCTCTTCCTTCCTTCTTTCTTTCTTTCTTTCTTTCTTTCTTTCTTTCTTTCTTTCTTTCTTTCTTTCTTTCTTTCTTTCTTTCTTTCTTTCTTCCTTTCTTCCTTCCTTCCTTCCTTCCTTCCTTCCTTCCTTCCTTCCTTCTTTCCTTCCTTCCTCCCTCCCTCCCTCTCTCCTTCTCTCTCTCTTCCTTCCTTCTTTCTTTCTTTCTTTCTTTCTTTCTTTCTTTCTTTCTTTCTTTCTTTCTTTCTTTCTTTCTTTCTTTCTTTCTTTCTTTCTTTCTTCCTTCCTTCCTTCCTTCCTTCCTTCTTTCCTTCCTTCCTTCTTTCCTTCCTTCCTCCCTCCCTCCCTCTCTCCTCTTCCTTCCTTCTTTCTTTCTTTCTTTCTTTCTTTCTTTCTTTCTTTCTTTCTTTCTTTCTTTCTTTCTTTCTTTCTTTCTTTCTTTCTTTCTTTCTTTCTTTCTTTCTTTCTTTCTTTCTTTCTTTCTTTCTTTCTTTCTTTCTTTCTTCCTTTCTTTCTTCCTTCCTTCCTTCCTTCTTTCCTTCCTTCCTCCCTCCCTCCCTCTCTCCTTCTCTTCCTTCCTTCTTTCTTTCTTTCTTTCTTTCTTTCTTTCTTTCTTTCTTTCTTTCTTTCTTTCTTTCTTTCTTTCTTTCTTTCTTTCTTTCTTTCTTTCTTTCTTTCTTTCTTTCTTTCTTTCTTTCTCTCTTTCTTTCTTTCTTCTTCCTTCCTTCCTTCCTTCCTTCTTTCCTTCCTTTTCCTTCCTTCCTTCCTTCCTTCCTTCCTTCCTTCCTTCCTTCCTTCCTTCCTTCCTTCCTTCCTTCCTTCCTTCCTTCCTTCCTTCCTTCCTTCCTTCATTCCCTTTTTCTTCTTCACTCCCTATCTTTCTTTCTCCTCTTCTTCCTCCTCCCTTGTAGCAGGACTTAAAGAACTCAGAGTGCCTAGTTTAGATGAGAGGCAGTGTGCTACAACAATTGAAATTGATATCAAAAGGCCTAACTTTAAATCTTGGCTCTATCACTTAATACTTTATAATCTTAGGAAAATCTCCTGACATCCTTGGTCCTCAGTTTCTTCATCTGTACAATGAGATAGTCTAGATGACCTCTGAAGTAATATATAGCTCTCATTATATGACCCTTGGTTGTAGGAGAGGAAATCTAACAATGTTTTTACTTTTGCTACTGATGTAAGCCTTTATTTGCTCTTGGCTGTGCCCATTGCTGCCTGACAAGGCTCCTTTTTATCACATGGAGGTGAGAAGTGGACTAGATGGCTTGGGGCCATGCACTGAGAGCCCAATGATGGCCTGCTCAGGTGGGGTCCCTGGCTGTCCAGCTTTTAAGCCTAGTTTTGATTGTTTGTCCTAGGACTACTCCCCAGCATCTGTGGGTTTCCATACTTATGCTCTCTCTTTGGTGTTTGATTCTGACCATCACACCTCTATCCTGTCACAGGATGTAGATGGCCTTCAGTAACCCCTTGTTTCAAAGTCACTATCAAAAACAACCTCTGCCTCCTCAAAATGACCCTCAGGTGCCTAAATCCAACAGTCCAGCGTGCCCCGTCTTCGCTCCCATTGCTCAGCATTGATGCTACAGGGTCCCGATGCTCAAAGAAGTTACTTGGAATTCCCTAGGGTGAAAGGGTGAGCCATTTCCTAGTAACAGGCCTGTTGACACTGTCATTTTTCTCAGTTGCATCTGTGTGGGAATGTGCCTTAACTGCTGGATGACACTTCTCTCCAAAAGCCAGAGTTTTCTCAATCTTCCCCCAGGGGAAACATGTGGGAATATGATCATTGGCTCTGATGGGCCAATGGAAGTGGGGAAATCATAGAACCTTATATCTTGAGCTAGAATCAACATCCGAGGCCACGTGGTCCAACCTTCCTATTTTGTAGATAAGGAAACAGATCTAGGGAGAATGAGTGACTTCCCAAAGGTAGAAAGGAACGTTAGCTTTACCAAACAGCTGCATCGCTCTGGGACTTTGGTGACAGAAGCTTGGAGCTTCTTCCCTGGTTGCCCTATACCAGATCACCCCTTGCCCGAGGAATCATCTCCCTGACGTTTCTGGTGTTATGGAGATGAACTTCCCTTGGGTGCACCACTCTCCTGTTTTTGCTGCAGTGCTCGTGGCCTGCCAAGTGCAATGTACTCTGGGCTGGGGGTGAGTGTTCCAAAACCAAAAACAGTGTTGAAATGCAGCAGGCTTGGATGGTATTCTACGTAAGAGAATGGCAGGAACTTAGATAAATGATTCAGCTGACTCTAAACCCAGTTTTCACAGTGTTGACTGCTTTTCCCAATCTGCTTTGAGTTTGCACTTGGAGCTGCCTGTCAGGTTGGAGAACCTGCAGTTCTGGGAGAGCAACATGTTTGGACCTAAGGGAGAAGGGCAGGAAATGGTTGGGCCCAGAAAACACCAAGATCCATAAGCATGGGTTGACTCTTTGGCAGGGCCTTTGGCAGGGGGAAGGACCATTGGTAAGAAAGGAGTCAGATTTCTATTCCCCACAAGTTGTGATTGTGCTGAAGAGCCTTTTTCTCTTAGGTACTTTCTTAAAACGTTCACTTGAGTCTCTAAAATAACAAGAAGAATAATTTTGGGGCCCTCAGACCCGGGAAATCAACGTAGTAGATCAAACAGGGGAGAAAAATGGCTGCTATTTTCGTTTATGTTTCCTGTCTCCTGTGTTCTCCTTATCCCATGGAGAATTGCCTGTGGCTGATTAGTATGGAGGACACTTGAGGCACCTTATCTGAGTTAGTCTTTCTCTACAGCACCTTGGTACTGGAGAAGCAAACAATGCTCATCTGTATGTATTTGAATGTTGTCACGGGGGAGGAAAGGAAGGAAGGAAGGGAAAGAAAGAAAGAAAGACGGCTCCTTCTCAGTGTTCCCTTAGCACAGAACCTGGCACAAAGTAAGACTTTAATAAATACTTGTTGACTTCATTTGACCCAATTTGGCTGACTCAAAAGAGAACTATTAACAAGATGGTTGAAAAACCTTCCTTCCTTCCTTCCTTCCTTCCTTCCTTCCTTCCTTCCTTCCTTCCTTCCTTCCTTCCTTCCTTCCTTCCTTCCTTCCTTCCTTCCTTCCTTCCTTCCTTCCTTCCTTCCTTCCTTCCTTCCTTCCTTCCTTCCTTCCTTCCTTCCTTCCTTCCTTCCTTCCTTCTTTCTTTCTTCTTTCTTTCTTTTCTTTCTTTCTTTCTTTCTTTTTCTTTCTTTCTTCTTTCTTTCTTTCTTTCTTTCTTTCTTTCTTTTTCTTTCTTTCTTTCTTTCTTTCTTTCTTTCTTTCTTCCTTCCTTCCTCCTTCCTTCCTTCCTTCCTTCCTTCCTTCCTTCCTTCCTTCCTTCCCTTCCCTCCTTCCTTCCTTCCTTCCTTCCTTCCTTCCTTCCTTCCTTCTTCCTCCCTCCTTCAAAGAAGGAAGATTTCAAAGAAGCAGATTAGTCTTTAGAAGAAAAATTTTCTAATAACTAAAGTAATTCTTAAGAGGAATAAGTTTTCTCAAGATATAGTGGGCTTCTCTTTCAGAGCTTTTAAGCAGAGGCTTTGAAAATAAGCCAGAGGCAGCATGGGGTAATGGATAGAATGGTGAACAGAATCAGGAAGTGGGTTCAAATGTTGCCTCAGATACTTAGTAGCTGTGTAACACTTGCTTCTCTTGGATTTAGCTCCTCTGGGAAATGAGGGAGTTGGACTGGACACAGTTTCTCGTTCTGATGCTGTAGCTACATTGTAGTGAAGAATGTTTCTTAGGGTTGGTTGGGACTGGGTGATTATGAAGTATTTCTAGCTCTGAAATTCTGTGAGGTTTCCATCCTTTCTTATTTGAGAAAGTTCTCACTCCTTTTTCTCACTTCTCCTACTCTCTCCCTCCCCCTTTCCATTATTAAAGAAACAATTTAGGAGAGAGACAACAAAGGCTAGGATAATAAAATAAAATGGCAATTCTCTTCTCCCTTTTTCTGGGAACTATTTACTGTCTTTAGGAACAATAAATGAAATTGGGGGACAGGCTAATTTTGGATGAAAGGCTTCTGCAGACACTCTTATATTAATTACTATGCTATTTTTCTCAGGGATACCCCAGGCTTCCATTTTGGATGAGGTCACTAATTAGCTTGATCTTCCATTTGGCTCTGAAAGGAAGAGCTAGAGGGCTCAGATATAACTACCAAGAATTCCACCTTCAATTTTCACATTTCTACATTGGAGGTGGAGTCACATTTGAGGTGTCAGGTAGTTAGCATGATGGTAAGGAAGGAATATGTTCTTTCTTAGTTTCATGTGGAAGGAAATGGTGTACATCATTGTAGAGACTGCCTCCATCATTGTACTCACAGAGCCATGGCTGCATGGAATTAGGAACTTAGTGGTTTGATTTTGCTGGAAGCTGGAAAAACTCCTTTGCTATTCTTGAGCATGTATATAGACAATCCGTCATGTTGATACTCATTTTCCTTTCAATGTGTCTTCAATATCTAAAGCTGTTCTTCTGGCTAGTCAATTCTCCTTTCTACTCTCCATTCTCTTTGTCTAGCTTCCTTCCTCACATTGAAAATAATGGCTGACTTTGGGGCATCCTGTGTAAAAGTTATAATGACCAGGCCCTCACAATCAGAATCCTTCCCCATTCTAACAGTATGAGGACCCAATCCCTTTGTCCCCTTATCGTCCACCCACAATATCTTACTATTTCTGTCTAGATGAGGCTGATTTTTTCTGTCTCCAGCCATGTCTAACCCCCTTCATTAAGGTTTGGGGAAAGAGGGGACTGCCCTACTTCCATTTGAACCCCTCTATCACTTTTAAAAAGCACCAATGACATCACAGAATGAAATCTTGACTTAAGCCTGAATTGGATTTTAAGTGAGGCAGAATTGCACAAAGGATATTTTGAGAGTAGAAATGACAGCCACCATGCTCCCTGGGGAAACAGATCTTAATGCCACTGACAGGGACAGAATGAACCCAATTCCATGGGGTATTTCTTACCATCTTATGGAAATCCCTCTTTTCTTCTTTCCATTTTTACAGTGAAATGTCAATCTTTCTTCCCCAGGAACCATGTCCCAAAGCACCGATTCCTTTGTGAAATACCCTATTTGTAGAATCACAGGTCATAGATCCAAAGACTTCAGAGGCCAGTTAGTCCAAATGCTTCATTTTACAGATGGAGAAACTGAGGTCTGGAGTTTTTAAATGACTTGTTCCAAGGTCACATGGGTGATGAACATCAGAAGCACGATTTGAACTCAAGTCTTCTGATGTTGGAGTCTATGTTCTTGTGCTAGTTCTTAAACCCAGTTCAGTTCAATTCAAGGTAAGTCAAATCAATTCAAATGGTCCATTTAAATCCATTCAATTCATACCAATCCAATTCAATCCAATATGGTGAGTATGTCTTATCTAGTCTTGTGCAAGACTAATCTGAATTATTTTTCAGGATAATTCAGTTAATCTGAAATATAACTTCTCTGAACTTCAGTTTCTCTGAAGAGAAAATTGAGAAAATAACACCTTCCTTGGATCCAATGAGATGTTTTATGGGGAAGCACTTAGTAACTGGAAATTACTATGTAATAGTAGTAGTTCCATATCAGGGTCGCTCTCCAAAGGAAAGGACTTCTAACTCCCCTGGAACCAATTCCCTTATGTAAATTATAATTCAATTAAAGTAATCCACCAACTTTTTCATCTATTTGCTCACACTTTTTGCCTTAAAGGCCAGAAATTCATTTTACATCATGATGCAGGATTGGAGTAAAGGGTAATAGAGAGAGAGGGAGAGTCTCTAAAATAATTTGGGACCAAAAAGTTGCCATTTTTCTGGAACAAGACCACATTTACCCAGGATAAGAAGCAATACAATTTTTTAGAAAATGCAAAGATATTCAGGGGAATTCTTGACAGAGGTTGGGAAGATTTTTTTTCCATTGGTAGGTCCAAAATATTTGCACATTATAAGCAGAGGACAATTAGTAGCTCTATCCTTTAAATCTGTTGAACAAACCTAGTAACTGCCGCCTGGCTCCAGCCACCCCAGCTATCATTCCCAATGCTGCCACCTGTCAGGAACTTAAATGCACAGCACTGCCCTGCTCTGCTTTACCTATTAATGCAGGTTAACCCTGCTGAATGTCTATATTGTTATCTCATCTCCATTCATTATTCATTCCTTTATAAATTGCCTATTTGTGTTTTTTTTGTCCACACTTGTGACTTGGTCAGAATCTGATGCCCCAGGTGAGGGTATTTCCTCAAGCATGGCGGATCTCAACTGCTCAGCCACTTAGATTGTGAGAGTCACCTGAGGATACTTAGAATTTAATTGACTTGCTCAGGGTCATAAAGCTCACACATGTCAGTCCAGTTTAAAAGTAGCTTTCTAGTCACTGTCATTGTTCACTCCCTCTTTGTACAGTTCCCAAAGAGATTGTTAAAGTTACCAATGCTAGAAAAATAGAGCAGGGAGGGAGGGAAATAAAAATAATGATTCTAATAGACAGGTTGATTAGGTAGATAGATGGATGGAAGGATGGATGGATAGATATATTTTAGAGTGAATGAGCATTTATTAGGTACTTACTATGTGCCAAATGCTGTGCTGATCATTTGAGATACATATAAAATCAAACAAGACATTTTCTGATTGAAAGGAACTCACTTTTTTATAGGGAAACTAGGACATTAGAGGGTATTAGACCTTGATGAAGAGGCAACAGCACATGACTTGTTAGACTGGTTCCCAACTAGAAAAGGTAAAAGGCTCCCATATCAGAACCAAAGAGAAGGCCCAGAAGGAGACTCCTAATACTGAGGTTTATATAGTGCTCTAAGGCAGGTCAAACAAGACATATATTAAGCAGTTCATAAATGTTCTATCTAGATTGATCTGGCTCTCTTTTCTTCTCTCTTCCTCTCTGTCTCTCTCACTCATTCTCTTTTTTTGTTCTCTTTCATGTTCTGTCTCTTTCAGTGTTTCTTTTTCACTATTTCTCAGTCTCTGTGTTTGTCTCTGATTGTCTCTGTCATTGTCTTTGATTGTCTATCTCTTGCTTCATAATCTTATGAAATAAAGATAATAGTGTTATTTTTGTCATCATGGAATGAGAAACTCAGAAAAGTAAGGTAATTGTCCATGATTAAACAGCTAATTAGCAGCAGAGGTAAAATCTGAGCCCATTCTCCCTGACTTGATATCTAGCACTCTCTCTGCTACAGGACATTCCTTCTTTTAATAAAGGCATTATAGGGCAACACGGTACCTAATTTTTATTTTCATTTTTAAATTTATAATAGATACATAAAATATTACACACACACACACACACACACACACACACACACACACACACATAATCAAAAGCTAAATTGATCTTTCTTGAGCTAAAGTTTCAGCTCTTTCCTTTCCTCTACATCCATGAGGAATGGGAACGCAAGAGCCTGAGTTAGGGTGACTTTAAAAGGAAGTGATATGACAAAAACTCTCAACTAATATTTTGAGGCAGTTCTTCCCTGTGCCTAATGACCTCTGCAGGTACAACCTAAATACTGTTAAAAGCCAAATTCTTGCTTTTATAATATCTTTGAATGCCAGGAAGAAAAGGTCCTCCCTAATTCTCCCATGCCTAATATTTCTGCCCATCTGAAGGACGACCATAGTCATGGTGAGAGAGTAGAGGAGTCAGCTGAAGCTGGCCTTTGGAATGAGGGGAAACGGGCTAGAATCTTGCCTCTGACCCACAAGGCCTCCAGATTCCCTTCGGGAAAGTCATTAAGCTCATGATGCTCCCTGGTAAGTCTCTAATTTTATGTTACAGAATAGAAAGTTGGTAAAGGAGTTTCCTCCCTTTGAATTCACATGTTTGACCCCCCAAAGCTCTAGCTAACTGTTCATTCATAGATGATGTATTATTAGGGAGGACTTTGTACTAGCCATAGTACATTCCCTCCCATCCTTCACTGTGCCAAATGACAAAGGATTTATTGTAGAAAATTAGATTCAGAAAATCTTAGGATCAAAGATTTCAGTCTGTAAGCAGTCTCAGAAACCCCTCTAGTTTACCCCTTCATTTTAAAAAAATGGAGAAATGAAGACGTAAGAAAGTAAAATGACTTGGCTAAGACCACACAGATGGATGAAATTTTCAGAGATATGTAATTTAGGATGGTATTTAAAGCAAAGGGGGAAAGGGACACTTTAAAGGAAATTTCAAAGCCAAAAGTAGTGGGTGCAAGTTGCAAAAAAAAAAAAAAAAAAAAAAAGGAAATTTGGTTTAACATCAATACAAAGCTTCCTAAGATTAGACCTATTCAAAAGTAGGTGGTAGTGGGTTTCTATCCCTTGGAGGCCATCAATCAGAGGCTGATAACTATTTCTATAATAGTGCACATTCCTTTTGGGTATAAGTTGAATTAGAATTTAAAGGGTTTTGTGTCATGAATTCATTTGGATGTTTGGGGAAACCTGTGGACTCTTTTTCAGAATAATTTTAAATAAAGAAATAACGATAATAGCCAGCATTTATATAGAGCTTTCAGGTTTGCAAAGCACTTTTCTAGATATCATCTAATTTTGTCTTTAAAACAAATCCTGGGAGATATTATAGCCATAATAATATGGCTATTATTATCCACATTTCCCAGATGAGGAAAATGAGGTAGTTAGTGACTTCCCAGAGTCGCACAGCTAGGAAGTGTCTGAGGTAGGGTTTGAATTCAGGATTTCTTGATTCAGTTCCAAGACCCTAGCCTATAATATTGCTGTATATACCATATAATATATGCTGTAGTTGCTTTAAATAAAATATATGATTATAAATAAAACCAGTTATGTTGAAATAAAATTATCAAACTAGTCATAAAAAAGTTAACAGACTTTCAAGTTAAGGACCTTTGGACTAGATAATCAACTCTTCTAATTTCTAAAAACCTGTGACTTAGTCCAATCCACTCATTTTACAAAGGAGGAAATTGAGTTCCAGAATTGTTATAGAGACCAAGGTCAATGGAGAGCAAGGATAAAACTGGGATTCAAACCCATGTCCCCTGACTCCAAAACCAATATTTTTTTTCTACTTCTCCTTGGGAAAATCAATCATTTATCAAGAGCTTCCTATGTGCCAAGAACTGTGCTAAGTACTGGAAACATTGGAGACTACATGGAAGATGAATAGTTATTTCCCCCAAAGTACAAACTTTTTATTTAAGGACTCTTGCTTGGTTTGGCTGCCATTGAGCTAGCTGAAAGGGAGGAGAAGGGAGTCCTAAATCTGCTGGACCCTTTCGAAACAAAGAAGCATCTTTTCTGGTGGTTTCATTAACTCTTACACTTAATCAGAATGTCCAGATGTGGAAGGCCAAACTCACACGTTTGCAGGTGTGGTAGTGCAAACACCTTCCAGGCTCCCAGGAGGACTGACTATTTATAACAGCCCAAACCCAAAATGAAGCATAAAGCCCAGGTTGTGTAGCCTGTTTGGTGGCATCTGCAAGAAGCACAATTGGCTAATATCCATCCACTCTTTCCATCCTCATTCCAGGGTTGGGAAAAGCAACTAGCCCTGAGTCTACATTTAGAATTGATTTCCGCCATCTCTCAGGGAAAATAATCCCGGGCAGCTCAGAGATTGGGTCCTTGTTCACAGGATGACAGTCAGGGGGTCTCCCTGTTAGAAGCTTACTCAAGAGTCATGTAGTCCAATGCAGATCTCACCATAAATTCCCCCTACAACAAATGCTTTCATAGCTTTAGCTTGAAGACCTCCTCTGATAGGGCGCCCACTAATTTCCAAGGAAGCTCTTTCCATGTTTGGCCAGCTTTCGCTGTGAATAACTTTTTCCTCAAATCAAGCCAAAATCTGACACTTTCCACTAGATGTCCTTAATTCTTCCCTCTGAGGTCAAGCAGAATATAGCTAATTCCTTCAAGGAAGTCAGGGAAGTAGCACAGTGAAGAGAGTGCTGGATTTGGTATCAGAGAGCCCTCAGTTCAAATCCTTCCCTAGATATTCATGAACTGTGTGATCCTGGAGCAAAGCAACAATAACACTGAACCTTTTAGACTCTGTTGTAAATCATAATTATGACGCCCATCTCATTGCTCTAATGATCAACAAAAGAAAACTAGCATTTATTAAACATCTCCAATGTGCCAGGGCCTTTGCTGTCCCTTGTAGAAATATTAGCAAAGCATGTTGCAAATTTTAAAGTATTAAATACGAGCTATTCTTATTGTCTGGGAGACTGGCTTTTGAGTATATGACAACGGGCATCAAGGCTCACACATGCCTTCTCTTCTTAAGCTTCCACTTCCCTAATTCCTATGACTTTCTCTCTCATTTGTCATTTCTCATTCCATTCTGAGACTTTTCTTTTCTTCTCTGGTCACCACTAACCAAGAGGGGATACCTAGTGTGACCAATAAGTCTGAAGACCTTTGGAGACTAAAAGACATTGAAGGCTAAAGGAGAAAGACTTCAGATGGAAAACAGACCTCACCAGTCCTTGAAAGGCTAAGAGATTTGATTGCCTAAATCAAGATTGGCCAAGAACCTAGACTAATTTCACTGCTTTGTCTCTAGATTCTCATCTCCATAAGGTTCCCAGAGGAGTATGGGAATCAAAAGAAAAAAAAAGATAACAATGGTCATCCTAAGTGAAATGGGAGTTATTTCATGATAGAATTGAGAAGCAAGGTGTCAAAGAAAAAAGCTCTCCCAGGATTCAAGATGGCAGAGTAAGCAGTAAATCATTGTAACTCTCCCATGTTCACTTTCATAAAATAGAACCCCAAAGCAAATCCTGGAGGATCAGAACCAAGAAACTTGGAAGATCAAGAAAGACCTGTCTTACTTGGGTAAAAGGAGAGTACAAGTGTCACAACCACTGGAGTTGGAGATAGTGAGTCCCACTGCCTCAACATAGCCCAGTAATGGGCAGATTTTAGCCTGAACTCTAGCTCTAAAAATCAGCATATGCTTCAGCAGACCCTGGTGTAAGCAGGCAGCCTCTGGGGGTCAGATCATTGTGCTTCAGTGTATCACCTTGAAATGTAGAAACACCCCATTGGGTGTTATTATGGTGACTGGGAAGATCAAGACACAAACTCAGAAGGGGACAACAGTGTCAAAACACCCAGGGGCAAAACCTCAAAGAAAAATGGGAAGTGGTCTCAAGCCCAGAAAGAATTCGTAGAAGAGCTCAAAAAAGTGCTTAAAATCATATAAGTAGGTACAAGAAAAATGGGGGAAAGAAATGAGAGTTATGCAAGAAAATTTTGAAAAAAAGAATCAACAGCTCAGAAAAAGAAAAAAAAAAAAAAAGGATAGACCAAATGGAGAAGAGATACAAAAATCCACAGTATATGGTATATGAAATGAAACAAAATAATTAAGGCATGACAAAGAGGGGTATCTTAGGTACAGAGGAAGGGAGAAGTAGAATGGGGGTAAATTATTTCACATGAGGAGACATAAAAGATTGAGGGTAGGCCATGGACATCATTTGAATCTCACTCTCATAAGTATTGGCTTAAAAGTGAGAATAAGATACACAATCAATTGAATATAGAAATCTATCTTCATTAGTAAGGGAGGAGATTAAATAAAGGGGTGTGTGTGTGTGTGTGTGTGTGTGTGTGTGTGTGTGTGTGTAACTGACAAAAGAGATGGCTGACTGGGGAGTCGGTAGTCAAGAAAACACTTGAGTGAAAGGAGAAAGGGGAAAAACAGGAGGAAAAATCATAACTGCGAATGTGGATAGGATGAACTCTCCCATAGCCAATAGCAAAGTGGATCAAAAACCTAACTCCTACAATATATTGTTTTACAAAAAAAACACACTTGAAGCAGAGAGACACACGGAGTAAAGGTAAAAGGCTGGAGCAGAATCCATTACACTACAGTTGAAGTAGAAAAAAATAAAAAGCAGGGGTAACAATTCTGATAGATAAAACAAATGCAAAAATAGACTTAATTTTTAAAAATGAGGGAGGGGAGTATATCTCACCATAAAATGGATAATGAAGTAATATCAGTGGCAACTTTTTTATGTACCAAATAGTATAGCATCGAAATTATTAAAAAAAATTAAGTGATGCATTTTTGTTTTTCTTCCTAGGTTATTTTTATCTTCTGAATCCAATTTTTCTTGTGCAACAAGAGAACTGTATGGATCTGCACACATATATTGTATCTAGGATATACTATAACATAATTAACATGTATAAGACTACTTGCCATCTAGGGGAGGAGGTGGAGGAAGGAAGGGAAAATTTGGAACAGAAATGAGTGCAAGGGATAATGTTGTAAAAATTATCCAGGCATATGTTATGTCAATAAAAAGCTATAATTAAAAAAAAAACTAAAAAAAAATTAAGTGAGTTACAGGCTCATAGCCAAAGATATAGAGACTATTACAAAATGTAAAATAGATAATTTTAATTATATTAAATTAAATAGCTTTTGCACAAACCAATGCAATCAAGATTAGAAAGAGAACAGAAAGCTGGGAAGCAATCTTTAGCAAGTAGCCTTCATTTCTCCAATAGAGAGAACTACATTAAATTTATATGGTTACCAGCCATTCTCCAATTGCTAAATGGTCAAAGGATATAAGCAGGCACTTTTCAGATGAAGAAATCTATCAGTGTATGAAGAAGTGCTCTAAATCACTTTTGATTCGAGAATGCAAATTAAAACAATCCTCAGGTAGCACCAAAAACAACCTCTTGTTTTATTGTAACGTGCTGTTGTCTCCAGAAACTGCCGATCGCTCTCTGGTCTAGAAGAGAGACTTCTTCCTCCAAAGAGCCGCCACTAGTCTGGCCCAGACAAGAGACTCTCTCTATTTCTTGAATGCTGTCCTGTTTTATCCTCCCAGAGAATGGGCATGGGATAATGCAAGGGCTTCTGGGAAAAATTACTTCAACCAATGAACTTGCTCCTCCTAAGCATGCAAGCTCCTCCCCAGGAATTCATAGATGTAAAACTCCCAGTAAAGGCCGGAACTAGAGAATTGTTAAGTACTGACTTAGCGCTAATATCTCATTATCTCATTAGCATTTAGTAAGAGCCTAACAATGAATAATATGATTAAAAAAGGAAAATGATAAATGGTAGAGAGGATGTGGGAAAATTGAGAAACTGATGCATTGTTGCTAGAGTTGTGAACTGATCCAACCATTCTGGAGAGCAATATGGAACTATGCCCAAAGGGCAATTAAAGTTGCATACCCTTGGATCAAACAATATGACTACTAGGTTTGCATCCCAAAGAGATCACTATAAAAGGAGAAATGACCTACATCTGAAAAATATTTATAGCACAATAAATGTGGCAAATTAGTGGAAACTGAAGGGAAGCTCATCAACTGGGGAATGGCTGAACAAGCTGTGGTATATGATTGCAATGGAATACTATTGTACAATAAGAAATGGTGAAGAAGCAGGTAAAGTGAGCAGAACTAGGAAAATATTGTACACAGTATCAACAATGTTTTGTGATGGTCAACTATGAATGACTCAACTCTTCTCAGCAATACAGTGATCCAAGAGAAATACAAAGAAGGGGAAAATACCGTCTACATCTAGACATGCTGATCAAAGTGTTTTTTTTCTTACTTGTTTCATTCTTTGTCATGTTTTTTCCCTTTTGATTTGTTTCATCTTTCACAATTGAGACTAATATGGAAATATGTTTTATATGATATTACATGTATAAACTATATCAAATTGCCTGTCATTTTAGGAAGAGGGGAATGGAGGGAGAAAAGGCGAAAAACTTGGAACTCAAAATTTAATAAAAATGAAGGCTAAAAATCACCTTGACATGTAATTGGGGGAAATATTATTTTATAAAAAGAAAAATAGATATATTTTTTCCCATTCAGGAGAAGACAAAGAACTTCAGAGTCTAAGGAAGTCAAAGGGAAGCTATGTTTTTGATATATTTTTGTCTCTATGTGTTAGCTTGATAGATTGTTCAAAATATTATGCACACTGTGGGTGTTTTGATGGCATGTCCTGTGAAGGAGTGAGGGAAGATCCAGTAAAGGTTGACTATTGATTGCAACAATGCATGAGGTTACAAGCAGGTAAATGTTCCTGGCTCTTTTGATCAAATTATCAAATAGACCAAGTTAACTAGAAAAAATGGCATAATTTTGAGAATCAAAACTTCAAATTTTGATCTTTGCCCTCATAGACCTTATGTTCCAGTGGGAAGTTGGGATTTATATAAAAAACAATTCATGTCTGATTTTTCTTGTGCAGCATGATAATTGTGGAAAATGTATAGAAGAATTGCACATGTTTAACATATATTGGATTGCTTCCCAGGGGAAGGATTGGGGGGGGCAGGAAGGGAGAAAGATTTGCAACACATAGTTTTGCCGGGGTGAATGTTAAAAACTATCTTTGTATATATTTTGAAAATAAAAAGCCATTATTAAAAATAATTCATGTTGATAACATAAGCTGAGAGCCATCAGTGTATGTGTAAATGTTGGGGAGGAATATATCTTGAGAGAGGTGACATTTGAATTGGATTTTAGAAGATATATAGAGAAGGTTTTGAGGAATTTACTATGTGAAGATGAGGGAAAAGGAGGGGGAAAATAAATAGCTAATGCTCCTCTGTGGTGATCTGAAGAGCATTTAACAGAGAGCATCCCAGAATTTCATCCAGGAAAAAAACAAATAGAAGAACAATGCCTAATTTCCAGACTGACATGAAGTGAGATCGGTAGCTCCTAGAGGTAGTCCATCAGTGAAATTCGAGTAAGTGTTGAATATGGATGGTGAGCTCGGCCCAGACTGGAATAAGTGAAGGAGACTGGACTGAGTTATATTTGAGAAAGTGAGTGGCGTTTTCCATTATTTTTAGTTTCTTCATGCTCCAAAAGCCTATCCTTTTATCACCACCATTCTCTTGGGGATGCAAAATGGCTTTGAATCATGAGCTACCACAAAGAAAGATCCAATGGGCACATGCTCCAAAAGGTGATGAAAAGTAGCATGATATGTCAGTAGGTTGTTATATACATGTCTTGGTTAGAAATGAAAGCTCTTTGAAGGGACTTGAGTTTGAAATCTGTCTCAGATATTTACTGGTCCTTCCTTCCTTCCTTCCTTCCTTCCTTCCTTCCTTCCTTCCTTCCTTCCTTCCTTCCTTCCTTCCTTCCTTCCTTCCTTCCTTCCTTCCTTCCTTCCTTCCTTCCTTCCTTCCTTCCTTCCTTCCTTCCTTCCTTCCTTCCTTCCTTCCTTCCTTCCTTCCTTCCTTCCTTCCTTCCTTCCTTCCTTCCTTCCTTCCTTCCTTCCTTCCTTCCTTCCTTCCTTCCTTTCTTTCTTTCTTTCTTTCTTTCTTTCTTTCTTTCTTTCTTTCTTTCTTTCTTTCTTTCTTTCTTTCTTTCTTTCTTTCTTTCTTTCTTTCTTTCTTCTCTCTCTCTCTGAAAAAAAAATCTCTAATTCTTTGGACTTTGTAAAATGTGGGGATTGAACTTGATTGCTTATCTAGGGTCTCCTCCAGTTGCAAATCTTTGACTCCAGAATGCCCTATGTGCCCTGAATGGCACATAGTTGGTATTTAATAAATGTGGTAGGTTTATCTAGACAGACATTTAATTCTGATCTCACTGATTTTTTTTTTGTTTGTTTTTCTGATAGTTCTCTATATTTGGAGAACTTTACACCTCAGGAAGTTTGGAGGCTTTTAGTATTTCTACTTCTATTAAAAATGTTAATTCATAAAGATTTGCTTCTCAGTATTACTCTGAATAAAGTCATATAACAATTATATTATTGACAGGATGTCATGTCCGTCAGTTGAATGCTCCAGGCTGTTTGGGGATTTATCTGTAGCAGAAGGATTGCTGTCTGTTAGTGTTTAAAAGGTCATGAATTTCCAGTGCGAAATCCTTGTCATTTGATCATATCTTTTTAGGTAGTTAGCAACCTGCAGTGATGGGTTACAGTATCTCTCTGTATCAAGATTGTCAGCACTTTACAATTAATGTTGTTCTCATCTTTTCGGATGATGTTCAGTTAGTCAGTCTGAGAATATCAGTATCCTGAGTTTTTATTGGATGTCATCAATATGCCTATTACCGTAATTTGCAAAGCAAAAAGTTAAAGAGTTGAATCTCAATTTTGTTAAAATCTTTCAGTATGTGAATTTTTTTTTCTCCTTGGGTGAATGGACTATTTTTTTTTACCCTTGCAGATGGATGATTGTACATTATGATTGCTTTAAATTAATTAAGAGTATTGGGGCATGTAAGCTCATCTGCAGACTTCCTAGAAGTATGTTTGGGACCACTCCAGTAGCAGATGGCACAAAAGGGTTGAAATGGATTTTGTCCTGCTCCCTCATGGATATAATTTCTCCCTCTAGGTCATTTTATTCTAATTTGGAGATTATGAGAATCTATTGTGAAGACATATATTCATAAAATGTCTTTTGAACTTCTAAACTCTTTTCAAATACTGATTCTTTCATTTTTACTTGCCTCTCTGTTGGCCTAACACAGGGTCTTGAATGTAGGCTTTAGTAACTCCCTGCAGCAGATCAATGAAGTCTAGGCTGTGCTGTTTGGTTTAAAAAAACATATTACAATTCATCTCATTTTTATTTTTTTAAAAAAGTGAAATTCAAGTAGAAATGGTCCCAGACCAAGTTGCTATTTTGGGGGAATATTACACATGCACTGGAGTTATTGTAGGGATTCAGCTTTCTTTCTGAGAAGTTTGATTTTCCTTTTCCTTTCCAATTAAATGCTAAAAGCTACTTTGTGCATATGGGCCCAACGTGGGGAAAGGGTTTAGTGAAAAAGAGATAGAAAGATGAAGCTTCTCAGGATCCCTTTGACCCTAGCAGCTTTGCTACAGTATTAATACTCTATAGACTCTTTACAAGTGGATAAAATCTATACCAGGTTTCACAAGTTTTACAGCTTTCCCCATGTGATCCTTGCAAGTACTTTTGAGTTGATGGCTATCATTATTCCCATGGTAAAGATGAACAAATGTGGCAGACTGAAGTCAAGTGACTTGGAATTACAAAGAGCTGAGTTCCAATCTTACCTCAAAAACTTACTAGCTGTGTGATTTTGGGCAAATCATAAAACCTCTCCCAGCCTCAGTTTCCCTCTCTGTAATATAGGGATAACAATAGTACCTAAATCACAGGGTCATGAGGAGCAAGCAAGAAAATCAAGCAAGATTGATTATATATCAATAGAAATGCTAGCTAATATTATTGCTGGTTTTTTTTTTTTTTTTTTTTTTAGTATGGGAATCCAAGCTCATTGAGTTTCTATCCAGTGCTGAATATGAAATGTGCTTTAAGGGTTAAGAGCCCTGAGTTTAGAGCCAGAGAACTGGGTTTCAAGCCTCAGCCCCTTCCTCCCTGGGCTGCCTTTCCTTATCAGGAAAAGGAAGCTCTTGGATTATAAAACTTCTAAGGCCCCTCCCAACCCTAAATTTAGGCTCTAATGACCTTCCACCACTAATTGAAAAGAAAATTTAGGGATTATTTCTTGGATTGATCCACTGAATTCTACTGGTAGCAAATCAGACTGGCATTCTTTGGGTCTGACCCTATAGACCAGCCACTGATGTCAGAAGAGAATCGGTGACCTTTTTATGGTTAAATGCTTTGTATTTTACATTCAGTCTTGAAACATCCCAAGCGTACACCTTTCCCCTCCATAAATCAGATTTTAAAAGGTGTACAACTCCTTTCAAAATGTCTCTGTGGCAAATTCACTATAAAATAAGAGGGGGAAGAGCCTCAGGCAGGGCCTTAACCATTCCCCATTGCCTCTCTTCTCCCTCCCCCAGCCTGAGATAAGTTTTTGGCAGGCCATAGCTCTTCCTAGATTTGTGATTTTTCACACAATGGCTATAAGGGTTACAGACAGGGGGCAGGTTACCATATTCCTATCTTACTCCCTTAAGGGGCATCCTTATTTTTAGAAACCTAGGTTGAGATAAATTTCCTTTGATGTAACTGGACTCAAGTAATTAAGTGTGCATTTCAACTGATGCCTCTTTCCCTCAGTGAGAATCCCACATTGTTGGCCAGGGAGGTTAATGCTTTGTCAGAGACAGAGAGAGTTCCTTTAACTGGAGACCCTTTGGGTCTAATTAGGTTACACACTGTTCATGTTTAAGGATGGGGGGGTCTGATTTTCATTCCAGGCCACCTGAGATGGATATGAGTTAAATATTGCACTGTGACCCCCAGCCCCTCCAGCCTCCAACTAGGTTTCTGAAATTGAACTAACTTCCAATTTGCCCTTTCCTTTTGATCTCAATGAAGAGCTTTTCACTGTCATTTGAATGCTGCCAGTACTTCTTTTAAATTTGGAAGCAGGGTGCCCTGGGATTCAGGGTCCTTTTTTTCATCTCTTTCTGACACTAGGGAACTTGGAGAGTGCACAGACCAAGTGGCTCCTGGGAGTGTGCCACTGCAAGGAGTCAGCAGAGGATTCAGATGTTCAGATAATTGGAAAGGAAACTTCTCTTGGGAGCCAAGCTTATCTGATCGAATAGAATGAATGGATGACTCTGGATGGACAAATGAATGAATGAAAAAAAAACACATTTATTAAGACTTACTATGATAAATAACAACTGATTATAGCAAATTAGAAGTATGTGTGTGTATGTGCTTAAGAGTGCACATAAAGAGAGATCTGTAGTGAAACTTCAACAAGCTACAAGTCTCTTAAAGAATTCCTTTGGATAATTACTCTGTTTTTAAAGGGAGGGAAAGAGAGAAACACGAAGATAGAGACAAAGAAGCGAAGAGAAAGAGTGGGGAAGGAAGAGAGAAGAATGAGAGACAGACAGAGACAGAAAGAGACAAAGAAAGAGACAGAAAGACTGAGAGAGACATACAGAGATAGAGATAGAGAGACAGACAGAGGAGAGACAAAGAGAAAGAGACAGAAAGACTGAGAGAAAGAAGACATACATACAGAGACAGAGACAGACACAGGAAAATAAAGAGACAGATAGGCAGAGACAGAGAAAGAGAGTGACAGAAAGACAGAGAGACTGAGAAAGATACAGGCAGATACACACACAAACACAAAGATAGAGACAGACAGAGAAAGAGAGAGAGGAAGATAGGCAGAGACAGAGAGAGAGAGTCACAGAAACACACAGATAGAAAAAAGAGACAGACTGACAGAGAGAGGGGATGAAGAGAGAAAAAAAGAGGGAGAGAGAAAGAGAGAGAGAGATAGGCAGAGACAACAGAAACAGTCACAGAAACTCACAGACAGAAAAAGAGTCAGACTGACAGAGGGGGGGAAGGGAGAAAGAAAGAGGGAGAGAAAGAGAGGAGAAAGAGGAGAGAGACAGAGACAGACAGAGAGAAAGACAGACAGACAGAGAGAGAGAGAGAGAGAGAGAGAAGAGAGAGAGAGAGAGAGAGAGAGAATGAGAGAGAGAGAGAATGAGAGAGAGAATGAGAGAGAGAGAGAGAATGAGAGAGAATGAGAGAGAGAGACAGAGAGAGAGAGAGAGAGAGAGGAGAGAGAGAGAGAGAGAGAGAGAGAGAGAGAGAGGAGAGAGAGAGAGAGAGAGAGAGAGAGAGAGAGAGATGGAGAGAGACCTAATCCTGCCTCTCAAAAGATTTACTTAAATACTAACTGAACAGGAGGGAAGAAAGGTCTTCCTTGACCCCCTGCTATGCTTGCATTTTCCACCCCCACCCCAGCCTCCAAATTAAGTGAGGATTAGCTTCTCATTTAGACCCCTATCTCGGAGATTGTGGCGTCTTTCTCCAAAGGCTCGCGTCCGGTGATTGGACGGCCCCTGCTTTAGGTGGAGGGGGAGAAACTAGATTGAAAAGAGATTTATCTGCTTGCTGTGGGATTTTCGCTCTCTGTCCCTGAGGGATCCCGGGCCAGTTTTCGCAGAGCTGCCCTCGGGCTTGCTTTCCAGGCCCCCTTTGCTCTCTGGGTCCACTTCCCGAAGTGGGGTCAGAGAAGGTCTTGGGCCTGCCTGGCCAGGCGGTGTGCAAGGAATACCCTCGCTCTCCCAGCTTAGAGTTCTCTCCATTTAAACCCCACTTTGAAAATTTGCTCCATTAAAAACAAATTTAGCCCAGAGTTTCTTTTCTCTCCCTTGAAAAAAAAAGTGTATGATACTGATTAGCGATATTCTCGGTCGACGAGTAATTGAAGCCCTCCTGTATTAATTAAGGGAAGACTCCAAACTACTTGGAAAAAAGGAGAACAAATAAAAAGGGAGGGAGCAGAGTTAAGCTGGAACTCGGCGGAATCTGTCTGCAAGCGGCCTGATTTATTTTCAAAGGCTTCGTTTCAGCGAAGGCAGCCGCGTTCCTGCCAAGGGAAAGCCTTGGGGAGCGCAGAGGGCTGCAGAGGGGAGCTGGCTGCAGCAGCCGCGCTGTTTGTAAGCAGAGCCGGGGGGAGATTGGCCGTGAAAGCCCGCGGCTCACGGACGCGGACCGGGGAGCAGCGGGCGCTGAGACGCGGGAGCCGGGGGCGCCTCGGGGCGGCGTGGGAGCACCGAGGTGGCAGGGCCCGAGGGGCCGTCGCGGCACCTGCAGGAGCCTCTCTCGGCCGACGAACAAATGCCTGCAGCTGAGCGTGGACGCATGTGCAAATACACGTGCACGCACTCACATGTCTGTGCACACGGGGGGGTGTGTGTGTGCATGTGTGTGCACTATATAGGATTTCCCCCCAAAAGGCGCTGCTGAGTCCGGGCCCGGGGACGGGATGTGGGATGGAGGCACGGGGGGAGCGGGAATGCTGGAGAGCCGTGCCAGCCTGGAGATGAGGGAGGAGGGGAACGGATGAGGCTGGCCGGGGATAGGGGGAGGGCTGCAACCCCCCTCCCAGAGAAGCTGCCGCCGCTAGGTCGGGGCGGGGGGCGCTGGAGGGGCGGCTGAGGCGGCTTGGGCCCTCCCCCTCCTCTGCGCCCTCCCCTGCGCCTCCCCCTCCATCTGCTGGCGAATGAATCACCCGCCAAGCCGCGCCTCCAGGGGCCGGCAGCGGAGTGAGAGGGTTGGGAGCGCGGCTCTCTGCGTAAAGGCGAGAAAAGCGAGCAGTTACTTGGGGTTTCCTCCCAGGGTTCTCTCCCTGCTGTCTCCGGGCCCCTCCTGCCCTGCCTAGTTGGAGGGGCAGAAGGAGCGGGCAGTGGAGCCTCCGCCGGCCGGCGCCCCTTCCGCAGCCATGCCCCCTCACACCTGGCCCGGCCGTTACCCATCCCGCTTCCTCTGCCGGCGCCCTCTCCCCGTGCCCGAGCAGAGGGCATAGACAACGCCGAGCTCCCCCGGCTGTCCTGGGGAGCCCAGAGACTGTGCATGAGTCCGGAGAAGCAAGGACGCTCGGGGACTCCTAGGCTGCCTTGGTTTCTCCCCTGGGATAATCCCGAAGTATCTGGGGGCGGGGGCGGGGGCGGGGGGCTCCTGAAAGGGACTCGCACTAGGACTTGCTTCTTTTGCTTAGAAAAGACCAGAAGTCCCGGATCGCCCCGGTCTCCCCAGCCAGTCAGTTCGGGGGTGCAAAGGGGAACGCAGGGGTACAAGCGTGCGTGTGTGTGTGTGTACGCGCGCGCGCGTGCACGGGACCCACGGGGGAGGGGGCGCGAAACCCAGGGCGGGAATAGGGGCGGTGACAGCCGCTGTGGCCGCCGCTGGGGCTCGGAGCACCCGGGCAGGGCGGCAGCCGGGCTTGGGTCCCTGCAGCGGAGCGGCAGCGGCCAGATAGCCGGCTAGCAAATAGCCGGTTCTGCCCGGTGCGCCCGGCCGCCGCCGCCGCTGCCGCTGCCCGGGCTGGGGCCGGGCCGCTCAGGCTGCCGCTGCTGCCCAGGCTGCGGGGCTGGAACCGGGGCCCGGGTGGCTTCTGCTCCTGGCGCTGGGTCCCTCCCTGCCTCCCTCGGTCTGCCTCTGCCTCTGCCTCTCCCTGCCTCTGCCTCTGGGGCCGTCTCTCTCTGCCTCTCTCGCCACTCCTCAACTCCTTCCCTTCCCATCTCTCCGTAGCCTCTTCTGCCTCTTCCTTCCCTGCCTCGGACGCTCCGCTCTGTCTGACTGGCCGCCCGTCCTTCCTTTCCGTCCCGCCTCTCTGTGGGTTGCCTCCCCGCGGGGCGATAAGGCTCAGCTAGCCGGCAGCCCCCTGTGTCCGTCCATCAGTCTGTCCTCTCTGCTCAGCCTGCCGCTGTCTGGCTCAAGGAGGGGTTGAGGAGGAGCTTCTAGAAACTAACTCCCTAAAAAAAAAAAAAAAAAAAAAAAAAAAAAAAAAGCCTACTAGGATAAGAGCAGCCGTGGGCCGGCCCCCTCCTCCCGGCGGCCCCCCACCCCTCTTTGCTTTCCTCCTCCCTCCCCTGCCTACCATTCCCACTGCATCCCTCCTGTCTCCTGACACGCCGGCTGAGAAGAAGCTCTTTTCACTGAGGAGAAGAGGAGGAGGAGGAGGAGGAAAAGGAGAAGGAGGAGGAAAGAGCAGCGGCAGTCTGAGCAGCAGCAGCAGCCTGAGCAGCAGCAGCAGCAGCAGCAGCAATAGCCTGAGCAGCGGCAGCGGCAGCGGCAGCGGCAGCAAGCCCTCGTCCGGGCGACCCGGGTTGCCTCCAGGTGACGATGCTCTGGCTCTCCCCCAGCGTCCGGCCTCTGGCTCCGCGGCAGTGGCTGGCTTCCCCTGGGATCACCTTCAGTGTCTGGCTGCTGCTGAGTAACCTGTGGGTCCAGATGTCTCTGGCTTCCTCATTCCTGACAGGTAGGGGAGAGGGGAAGCGCGGGCAGCGCTTCTGCGGCCGCCGCCGAACAGTCCGAGTGCCGAGACAAGCCGGGAGGGAGCTCGGGAAGGGACCGGTAGCCGAGACAGCGGAGAGTTAACTCCGCTCCTTCTGTCTTGGCAAATGACTCGCCTGCTGAGGCTGAAGCAAAGCCCGGGACTCGCATCTGCGGGAGGGCCAGAGGAATTCCGCGATAGGCACCGAGTCAGCCGAGCAGCGGCTCGGGGAATAGGCAGGCAGAGAAAAGACAGGATTTTCACGTGGCAAGAGTTTCTGAGCCCCGGCTCCGGGTCACTCGTCTCCATCCCCGGATCCCGTCGGTCTTTTTCACGCGGGCTGTCTCTCTTCCCCCAGTCCCCGATTCAGACCCCATTTAGCCATCCCTGTCCTCATTCGGGAGCCACACGCGCCCGATTCTCTCTGACCTTCCTCAAGTCTTGGCTGCTGGAGCATCAAAAAGCACTAGTTTGTCCCGACTTACATTTAAAGAAAATAGCGCGTTTTTTTTTTTTTTTTTTTTTTAAAGGATAATGTTCATAGCATATAATTATATGTTTTCAGGCAGGTGAAGACCTAAGCTAATTTTTTTTTTTTTTTTTTCTGGAGGACATACTTTACTGACACCTGGTGCATAAAAAAGGGTGTTGAGTCAATTTCTAGTAAAAGCAACTAGGATTACGTTTCAAAAGTGATTTCAGGAAGGATGATAAAAGGCCGATCGGAAAAGAGGCCGGGCAGGGAGCTCTAATGGGGTCCATTTTCAGTTTTTGCTCAGGAGGCTAATCAGATTTTTTTTTTTGGGGGGGGAGAGGGAGGAATCGAGGGAGGGAAAGGGTTAGATTAGTCCCTATGATTATAGAATAGTTACTCCTAATGGAAAAGTTCATATTATAATTACACCGATTGAGACAGAGAACCTTGCGTTTACTCAGTGACAGGGAAAGTCTGTCTCTTCTCTCCCCTCCCCCCAAATATAGCTTTTGGATTCCCAAATTGTCCCCGTGGATTTCATTTAAAAATTTGGGGGGTATCATTATACGTCAGTAAAAATAATTTTTGTTGAGCACAGGAACTGACTAGTACCTTTCCCGTCTTTGTAGCTCTAATGGCTAGCAGAGTTCAGGTACAGAGTGTAATTATCTTTTGGATTGGAATGAAGGCAGATCCACTGAATGTACCATAAACTAAATGTTTCGGTGTCTAGGGGATATATAATGGGTGCTCAAAGCGCTCCCCCTCCAAAGGGGGAAAAAAAAAAAAAAAACAAAACAAACAAAAAAAACAACACAAATCTAATAGGAAGAATTTCTGGAAGGGGGTGGGAAGGGATCAAAAGAAGCAGCATAAAACCATGAAGTGCATTTTGTTATCAGCCACTGAAGTAAAATTCAATTTAAAAACTGTCTTGATCTCATCACAGGTTCAGTTGCTAAATGTGAAAATGAAGGCGAAGTCCTCCAGATCCCCTTTATCACGGACAACCCATGCATAATGTGTGTCTGCTTGGTAAGTCTGAACCTCCCCTAGTAAAGAGGATTTAAGACCGGAGGGGGAAAAAGAAACTATATGTAAAAGGAAATCACTTCCTAGAAGGAAACTGTAGGTATCTGATGCCTTTATGCAAGCCTGCTTGTTTCTGAGCTTGGCTAGGGAGAGGAAATACCAGGCCTGCATTCTGGGAATCAATCACCCCCTTGACATCAGAGTCACAGAAGTCAGCTGAAGATTGACATCCTTCCAGACCGTGATGGAGGTTCCTATTGCACCTGAGTCCGATGTCACCCTAAACTTTGTTGTTTCTTAAGAGCAGATAGAAAGGGAAAGATGTCATTTAAAGATGATGCAGAGAAGGGGTGGCTGTGGTCAGAGAGAGAAGTATGTGTGGGGGTGGGGTGGGGAGGGGAGGTCGAGTAAGAAGTGAATATAGCTAAAGGGGAATGAGGATGGCAGGAACTAACTGATTGGGCCGAAGGACAAATATAGAATCAGTATTTGACTGGACTCTTAGGAAGGTGGAAGAATGGAGCTTGTTTCTAGTGGCTAACAGTAACTACCTAGTGGGAACAGTAGCTGTCTGTCTGATGGGGAAAGCACGAGTTAGAGTCCCAGGGACCTGGCTTCAAATTCTGATTGCCGCTTACTGCTCGTGTGTTCTTGGATCATTCACCTCACCTCCTTCCTTCCCTTTCCTCATCTATAAAATCAAGGGGTTGGACTGGATCCCACGGAAGTCCCTTTGAGCTTAGTGATCCTGAGGTATCTTTCGCCATAAGCCTATCATAATCACAACCTACCAATGAACATTAGTTTCATTTTCAACTTTTTTTTTTTTTTTTTGTAAATTCTCTTAAAATTTTTTTTTTTGTACTCTAAGAGTGGCTATTTAAATAATTGGAGTAACCAGAAGAAAGGCCTTAGGCTTATGAGTAAGCACTACCAAAATTAAATTTCTAGGTTTCTTTCTTCTTTCCTTCCTTCTCTCCCTCCATTATTTTCTTCTTTCCCTTCCTTCCTTTCTTCTTTTTTTCTTTCATTCTTTATCTTTCTTTCTTTCTTCTTCCTTCCTTCCTTTCATATTTCTTTCTTTTTTCTTTCCTCCTTCCTTCCTCTTTCCCTCTATTATTTCTTTTTTTCCCTTCCTTTCTTCTTCTTTCTTTCTTTCATTCTTTTTTCTTCCTTTCTTCCTTTCCTCCTTTCCTCCGTTCCTCCGTTCCTCCTTTCTTTCTTTCTTTCTTTCTTTCTTTCTTTCTTTCTTTCTTTCTTTCTTTCTTTCTTTCTTTCTTTCTTTCTTTCTTTCTTTCTTTCTTTCTTTCTTTCTTTCTTTCTTTCTTTCTTTCTTTCTTTCTTTCTTTCTTTCCTCCTTTCTTTCTTTCTTTCCTCCTTTCTTTCCTCCTTTCTTTCTTTCTTTCTTTCTTTCTTTCTTTCTTTCTTTCTTTCTTTCTTTCTTTCTTTCTTTCTTTCTTTCTTTCTTTCTTTCTTTCTTTCTTTCTTTCTTTCTTTCTTTCTTTCTTTCTTTCTTTCTTTCTTCCTTCCTTCCTTCCTTCCTTTCTTTCTTTCTTTCTTTCTTCCTTTCTTCCTTTCTTTCCTTTCTTTCTTTCTCTTTCTTTCCTTCCTTCCTTCCTTCTTTCTTTCTCTTCTTTCTTCTTTCTTTCTTTCTTTCTTCTTTCTTTCTTCTTTCTTTCTTTCTTTCTTCTTTCTTTCTTTTCTTTCTTTCTTTCTTCTCTCTTTCTCTCTTTCTTTCTCATTCTTCCTTCCTTCCTTCCTTCCTTCCTTTCTTTCTTTCCTCCTTTCTTTCTTCTTTCCTTCTTCTTCTTTCTTTCTTTCTTTCTTCTCTCTCTCTTCTTCTTCTTTCTTTCTTTCTTTCTTTCTTTCTTTCTTTCTTTCTTTCTTTCTTTCTTTCTTTTCTCTCTTTCTCTCTCTCTTTCTTTCTTTCTTTCTCTCTTCCTTCCTTCTCTTTCTTTCTTTCTCTCTCTCTCCCTTCCTTCCTTTCTTCCTTCCTTTCCCTTCCTTCCCTCCTTCCCTCCTTCCCTCCTTCCTTCCTTCCTTCCTTCCTTCCTTCCTTCCTTCCTTCCTTCCTTCCTTCCTTTCTTTCTTTCTTTCCTTTCTTTCTTTCTTTCTTTCTTTCTTTCTTTCTTTCTTTCTTTCTTTCTTTCTTTCTTTCTTTCTTTCTTTTCTTTCTTTCTTTCTTTCTTTCTTTCTTTCTTCTTCTTTCTTCCTTTCTTTCCTTTCTTCCTTTCTTCCTTTCTTCCTTTCTTCCTTCTTCCTTCTCTTTCTTTTCTTTCTTTCTTTCTTTCTTTCTTTCTTTCTTCTTTCTTTCTTTCTTTCTTTCTTTCTTTCTTTCTTTCTTTCTTTCTTTCTTTCTTTCTTTCTTCTTCTTTCTTCTTTCTTTCTTTCTTTCTTTCTTTCTCTTCCTTCCTTCCTTCCTTCCTTCCTTCCTTCCTTCCTTCCTCTTCCTTCCTTCCTTCCTTCCTTCCTTCCTTCCTTCCTTCCTTCCTTCTTTCTCTCCCCTTTCTCTCTTTTAATCTCTTTCTTCTCTCCTCTTTTTTTTTCTCCTTTTCTCTTTATCTCATTCTTTCTTTTTTCTTCCTTTCTCTTTCTCTCTTCCTTTTTTTTGGTTTTCTCTTTCTTCCTTCAATTATCTTTCTTTTCCTTTCCCTTTTTCTGTCTTTTTTTTTCCTCTCTCTCCCTTCACTCACTTACTTTGTCTCTGTCTCTGGTTCTCTCTCTTTCACACACACACACACACACACACACACACACACACACACACACACACTCGAACATGTTTTACATGCCATTTACCAGGTCACATTTTTTAAACAAAGCCACACGTGTCCATAAAGCCGGGCTGGAAAAGCATAAAGGCAGTAACGGCTTCTGTTTGTTGTCGACCATGGTGAGTAGGTGAAAGTGTGCTTATCAGTTTTAGCAAGAGCCATCTGTGTTTAAGCCACCCAGACTTTCCCCCAACAAGTGGTGAGGTCAGCGTTAAGAAATGATAAATGGGGATCAGGAATGATTAAGTAAGATCTAAGGATGAAGTCAATCAGTGGCAGCAGAGGTGGAAAATGTATCATTGTCATTAAAGAGAGATCAAGAGACCCAGAAAGAACCTAGCTAGAGAGCTGCTAGACTTTTACAGTGGAGAGTTTAGGTAATGATGTGGATATATGGGACTGCTAGACAGAATCCGTTGAGGTCAAATCTTGGCTTAGCTGAAGATTTATTGACTAGTTTTAAGGCAAGTAACCTAGTTCAGACTCCGTTTTCTTTATTTACAAAATGGAACGGAATGATTCTTATTTAATCTCCTAAAGGTTCAGAGGAAATTACTCTAATTAGGTAATATTTAAAGACTTAAAGTTCCAGAGATGAAAGATTATTTTTCTCCTAGAAATTATTTGAGTATTAAAATGTAAAGTGATGAGGGGCTTTTGGAAGTCTCCTTCCATTTCCACAAGCATTTTTCTTTTGTCCTTGTATCCCTAACACCTAGCAGAGTGCTTGGAACATATTAAGTGCTTTATAGATGCTTGTTAAATGAATTAATAGTTGGGGGGAACTATTTGAAAATATCTAGTAAAACCAAGGAAATCGTTTTTGAAAAAATATGGAAATCCTACACCTTTCTCTGAAGGTAGACATTGTGTAATGCATCTGCCCCGGTTAGTTCTGAAGATGATCATAAGAGCATACATTTTTAACGGGTAGGGACTTCAGTTTAACCATCTTGTTTTGCATTTGGGGAAACTGAGGTCCAGAGAGAGAGATCATAGTTCCTAGATTTAGAGCTGGAAGGTTCTTTAGAAGTAAACTGGTCCAAAGCTTTCACTTTATAGTTGAGGAGACGGAATTTAAGTGACCTTCTCAGCTTCACGAAGGCTCTAAGTGGTAGCGAGTCAGTCTCCCAAATGTAGTTCTTGTTCTAGGAATTGTATTTAGAACATTTTTATAGTTACAAAGTTGAGAGAGGTGATAGGATTATTTATTTTTATCTGTCCCTAAAGAAACCAGAATCTTTGAGTATCGCTGATGTCTATTATGAGATCAGCAAGAATTATTTTTAAATAAAAATTCATAAGTACATATGTGCCCAATATATATTATATGCATATATGTGTCACATAATGCATATTTTATATAACATATGTTATATATAATAAAAACATGCATATCTCTTTTAAATAATAAGGTAGCTGGATGGCCCATTGGATAGAGTGCTGGGCCTGAAGTCAGAAAGACTCATTTTCCTGAATTCAAATCTAGCCTCCAACCCTTACCAACTGTATACCCTAGGCAAGGTCCTTAAGTCTGTTTGCCTCAGTTTCTTCATTTGCAAGTGAGCTGGGAAGGAAATGGCAAATCACGTCAGTATCTTTTCTAAGAAACCCCAAATAGAATCATGAAGTTTGGACACGATGGAAAATGACTCCACAAGCACATTTTGTACACACATAATTTGGCAGCTTGGTGACAGTGTCTACAGAATAGGATTTGGAATTGGAAGATTTTTTCAATTCAAATTTGACATATCTGGGTGACCCCAGGGACAGTGATTTAACTTGTCTGTATCTCAATTTTCCCATCCAAAAATGGGAATAATAATAGGGTTGTTGTGAGGACAAAATGAGACACTATTTATAAAGCACTAGATAAATTTTAAAGTCCTCCATCAGTGTTAACTATTGTTATTGACTATGGAAATAGGTTCTGCTAAATGGCTTCTGCCAGCTTCCAGACCTCAGACATGATTGGTGACAAGCTTGCTTGCTTGAGAGTCTGGGACCCAAGTTGCTAAACTCCAGATAATCCAGAGCCAAGAAGCCTTAATGGAATACAGAGCATTGCCCAAACTCCTTGGTCAAGTGAGGTCCCCAGAGGTGACCTGCAGCTTATCCATGCCTCTCTCTGCATGTGAGTTCTTTTCTCTAAGCTGCCCCCCAGAACCCTCAGCACACTTGGCAACAGAGCTATTTAGCTCTTGGAAATCTGGGGGTGGAGGGAGAGGTACCCCCAGGAAGAGGAGAATGAGTCACCCCCTTTCCTGAGCCTCCTCTGTAGAATGAGGAGGTTTGATGACATGATCTCAAAGGGCTTTTTCCAGCACTAAAAGCTGTGATTTCATAGGGGACCAGTTTATGTTTGCTAAAGATCTAAGGAGAGAAGTGAAGAAATAGCGAAGTAGATGATGAATTTGTCAACCTTGGGGACTCCCTCAAGCTCTCCCGTGTTTTTTTTTTAACCTTTCAGGAGCGTCCGACTAAGAAGCACCCTCTCCATGGGATGTAGTGTTAGGATTTCAGCTGACCTGTGGGGAAGCTTACACTTGATCTGGTTTTATGTATGTACTTTAATAGGGTATAGACTAGTATAAACTGTACTTTGGAGGAAGAAAATAGTCAGATTTGGTTTCTGTTGGGGCAGTTTTCTGGCAGAGAGGCGCCTAGCGCTCAGAATAAGCTTATATCTTATTTCATAACATGCGAGGAAAAAAAAAAAAACAACCTCAACCTAAGCCTAAAAAAGACGTAAAATGTTACAGTCTGGAGGAAATAGGTGGCATGGAGGCCTGTATATAATTACAGTGTAAAAGTTTGCAAAAGCAAAATCAACTCTGCCCGATTTAAACTCCTGGCGTTCGGAATGGTTTCAAAGGTGGAATGAGATCATTTCAAGGGGGATGCTGATGATGACAACGAGAGTAGTGGGAGCCATGGGGGGAGCTGGGTAATTCTACTCTCATTTATCATCATCTGCATGAGCCTGAGCATCTTGCCAGAACAAGCCAGGCTCCAAGAATAACCTGTTTATTGGTTGGTGATGGATGTAGTTTTAAAATGAATGGGCCAAAAAAAGTCAAGCCATACATTCAAGGGAAAAGTTGAGGAAGATGGAACATGGTCCTCAGAGGTAATGAACCAGTGAGCAGCAGGAAGATTTCAGTAGACAGATTGACTTTTTTTTTTTTTTGGTACCTGCCTGTGGTTTAGAAACTCTGGCTACTGGTATGGAGTCTTTCAAAGCTCATATGATCTTTAATTTAACTGAAAGAGAAGACAGATGTTATCTAGATCAACAGCCTGATTTTTTTCGAGGCCTTGGGATCATAGAAATGTCTTTCCCATTATCATAACAAATAGTAAATGTCTGGGGCAGGACTTCAATCCAGATCCTTTACAGTAGAACAGGGTCCTTTCCACTCTATGACACAGCCTCTATTCTAGGGCCGTCTCCTGAAAAAGGCCTTTGCTGATTTCCCCAATTATTTTCTAATAAAATAATATCTTTCATATAGTGATGTGTATACAGATGGTTTAGAACTTAATTTCTTTTTTTGTGGATTTTTAATAATTTTTCTTTTTTAAAAAAATACCTTTTTATTTTTCCAAATATATGCAAAAATAAATTTCAACATTTATCCCTTGTGTTCCAAATTTTTCTCCCACTTCCTCCCATAGACAGTAAGTAATCCAATATAGATTAAACATGTGCAATATTTCTAAACATATTTCCATATTTGTCTTGCTGAACAAGAAAAATCAGATTACAAGGTGAAAGGAAAACAAGAGAAAAGAAAAACAAATAGCATTTAATTTCTTTAAAGGCAGTGACTCGTTCTGCATTTCCCTTCAGGTCTCTAGCACGAAGTTTGGCACAAAGTAGGTACTTGATAAATGAATCTAAGTCAGAAGTTTGTTCATAGCTTAAAGGATTAGAGAATTGTTTGGGAGTATCTGAGTTAAATGGGCTGCCCATCGTCATTGTGGGAAGGGAGAAGGGGGAACAGAAATAGGATCTCAATGGTCCAGGGAATCCTGGGGGATAGGAGAGATTTGGGAAATAGGGAGAGAAAGCTGCCTCTCCCAATGGACATGAGCCAAGTGCTCTGTGGTTCATGGCTTTATGCTATTACTTGGGGTTTCTGTGACTCGTTCAAGCTCACACAGTTATTATGTAGCAGGTAGAACTTGAATCTGGGTCTTTTGGATTTAAAGGCCAGGCTGCTTTCCACCAAGCCAAGACTGATTCTTGAATAAATGCTTTTTCATTAATCGGAAAGCAAAGTATTGTTTTCCCCTTAGTTTCAATTATAATCTGTTAGTTTTTATTTTTTGTTGTTTTTCTGAGTTCTCCAGTTCCCACCACGATCATTATGCATTTCCCTTCAGGATTATGAAAAAGAAAGAAAATATCACCCAAAATAACAGTTACTAAACTTAGCCTTGCTGGTATGGTTTTTCGGCATCCACTCTTTTCTCTCGTCTCTTGGATCATTAACTGCCCTCCTCCCCAAAGAGACCTACAAGAGAAATGGTCATTCGTTTTCCTGTACCTTTATCACCTAGAGTTGAAGAGAAGGAGGCCAAATGGAAGGCCAAGAGCTTGGCTGATGCTGGAAATCTGATAAGAGCTTGGAGGCAGGAACTCTCAAAACTAGAAACAAGAATTGTTTTGTCCTGATTTTTGTTCCTCAGTAAATGTCGGTCTGTAGTTTAAGTTTCTTCTTTTAAATGCCGTTTTGCAATGTCGAATTGACCTTTACCCGTAAAAAGCAATGGGGAAATGTGATAAAATAGGAAACAGTTCCACCCAGTGATGGGGAAAAGAAGGAATGATTGGCTCCATCCACTAAAAACACAGACGAAGATTCATTCTTGGACACTTCCAGCCTACTGAATACACTTTTCTAGGTCACATGCCTTAAAGACTCAGGAGAGGGCTGATGTCAACATCAGGAAAGGCTCAATTCAAGTGCTTTCCATCTACTAGCTGACTGCCCTGTGTCCTCTATGACTCAGGGACCTTGCTGGTGCTGGTCTACATCGGTGGAAGGAATTTCCATAATGGGAGTTCTCTGCACCCCACACCAGTGAAATCACAGACCTAGCCCCATGCTCTGTTGTTTTGACTAGCAGGAGAAGGGATAAATCCTCTGCTTCTGTGTCTGACTCATGTGTGAGATAAAGGGAGACAGCTTTTATAAGATGGATATTGTGTCATCATGAAAAGATTCCCTCCCTAGACCTTTACACAGACTCAGTGGGTGCTTGTGGTCCCTATCTGTGACTTATTATACTTTCTTTTCTGTAAAAAGAAAGAATTAGACTCCGAGGTCCTGTTTATCTTTTAGTCTTGCCACTAGGATCCTGGTAAACAGTCCTAGATAAATCTCAGGGAAACATTGTGTTAATCTCTTGCTTATTCAATAAACTTTTCCTTTTAGTTTTAAATAGTATTTTATTCTCCTCCCATTATACATAAAAACAAATTTTAACATTTAAATTTCCTTGAGACAGTGAACAATCTGGTATAGCTGATGCATGTGCGATCGTGGAAAACATTTCCATGTTAATAATTTTGAGTCAATAAGCATTTAGTTGGCACCTACTATGTGCCAGGCTAAGTTAAGTATCATACATATCTATTGTTTGCCTCATTTGACAGATGAGGTTCAGAGAGCTTAAATGGATTTCAGGTAGGCACATATCACCCATAGCAGGCTTTGAATTCAGGTCTCCTTGTCTCCAATATAATCAATACACCCCCTCCCTTATTGAATAATGAAAACCCTTGCCCTTGTTTAATAAATTTTCAGTTATATGATAAATAAGAATGGAAGTAGTTTTACTTGGAATTGGATGACTTTTATTGACTCGACAAGATCCTTTTGAGATGTGGGTCTCATTATTTTTTCAGAATCCTTTGATATTTGTCTGCTGGTCCAAGGCTCTCCCTTTTTCTTGATTTTCCAGTTCTGTTCTTCTGCTCATAGTGTTGAGGCTGTCATGAGGAGTCATGATTTTTTTTTAACTTAGAGGGAGCTGGGAAGGGTTGGGAAAAGCAGCGCCCCAGTAGTCCTGGGAAAATTGCCTAGTGCCTTGGGACCGTGGAAATTGGCTAGACCTTCCTCGTGGAAGATGTCTATCTCTGGTTTATGTACATGTACTTTGTACTTCCGTTTTAATTGGGGCCATTTCTAGCTTTTCTTCTATATTGCTCTGCTAATGGCTGCCCATTCATTCCAGTGAAAAGAAACAATCTTAGGTGCTATTATCATTACAGTCATCTGGACTCTATTGAAGTCCATTGTGAATGGGATAAAGATTAATGAAAGGCATTTTTACAATATTTTGAGATTTACAAAATACTTTAGGGAGACATTGTAGTATGATGAAAAGAGGATTTTCTCTGGAATCAGAATCTGGATTTCATCTCACTTCTGATACTGATAATCTTGGACATGACACAGCTCTCTTCTGGACCTTCATTTCCTCATCTGCAAAGTGGGTGGGACCTGATCCCTAGCTGGTCTCTGAGGTCCCTTCTAGCTCTGTGATCCCATGATCTTACGATCATTAATTTCCCTCTTCTGTTAAATAAAGGGTTTGTGTACTGTATGAATGACCTCTGAAGTCCTAGTCTTCCCCCATCCCCAGGACCAAATCTATGATCCTTTCTTATCTAGTTTGCTTATCACAACAACTGTGTGAGGGAGGTTTTATTGTTCCTAATTTATAGAAGAGGAAACTGAGTCACAGAAAACTAATTGATGGCCCATGATCACACAGCTATGAACCAGAGGTACGGTTTGAATATAGGTATTCCTAACTTCATTTCTCACACTTTAACCATAGTTCAAGTTAGAATATAAGGAAGCTATTATCCCCATTGCCTTGATGGCAATAAATGAATGAATGGATTAAAAAAAAATATTAAGAGCTTATTATGTGCCAAGACCTGTGCTGATTTCTAGAGATACAAATTATAAAAGGGGGGACAGTCCCTGCCCAAGACGTTCACACATCTATTATAACAGATGAGTGATGGCCAGAGAAGGGGCACTTTGTTCTGGAATATTACATAGTCGGAGGGTAGGGCTGTGGAGGAGTCATTCTACATCTAAGAACAATGGCAGTATTGATTAGCTCATAATTCACGATTCCATCTATAAGATCATGAAATCAAGAGATAATGGTGTGTTCTAGAATAAAGGCTGGAAAACAAAATTAATTAATAAGCGTCTGTTGAATAGCAAATGACTAAATGAAGGAGTGGATGAAATTTAGCTTTTTATTCATTCTCCACCCCAGCCCAACCCATGATGTTATGTTATGACAGTAATAATGTCACGTCAAGGAGGCATAGAGACCAAATATATTTTCTATCCTAGACCAGAGTCAATACCTTCTCAGATTTGCAAGCTAGCTCTCAAACCCCTCTCCTCCTCGATGATGTCAGGTCATAAATCGAGTAGAGTTTTTTCCTCCGAGAATCTCAATGGAGGGATGTTGTGTCCTTCTGGCAGTGTTTAAGCCTGTGAGTAATGAACACTTTGCTCGTCTCCAGGGCTAGTCTTGCTGAACACTTGCAAGCGGGATTGGCTTGATTAGGGATAAGACTTGGCAGAAATTACTTGGGAGGAAGCCAATCGTAGGATCGCCATGGTGATGATGAAAATTCGGTACAGCAGCAAGAGAGAAAGAAGAACTCATTGGGGTATAGCTCCATCAACACGTCAAGGACGGATGGCTTTGTTGTGTATGGGAACTCCTTCTCCCAAAGCAGATGCCATCTCTAACTTATGGTCTGGGACTCAAAGTGCCTCTAAGTTGCTCAAAGTTGCAAAGCTAGTAAACAGTAGAGTCCAGATTTAATTTCAGGTCTTTCTGATTATAGACTCTGCTTTCTTATCTCTCAAACTGTCCCAGACAAATTATAAATAACAAATAAATAATAAATCTTTTGGTACAATTGATAAGGACCCCATCATGTGAATAGGTAACGTGGTTTAATTGTTAAGGACCCGAAATCTCATGAATTTCATGTAAATCATGTCATCGATCTTGGAAATATCTTTGGAAGGTCCCTTTAGCCAGGACAAATGGAGCAGGCAACATTAAGGAAGAACAGCCTTATTGAAGAACTTGTTCAATATCAAAGTGGGGTTTTAAAGGCCTATGGTTGCATGACCCCTTACTTTTATTAGCTTTCCTGTTTCTCCCATTGAATTGTTAATGATGCTTTAAAATATTATGGTCCTTGAATTTAGAGGCTTAAATGCTAAGTTTGCAAGTAGGTGTGAAATTTGTTTTTCTTCCTCTACTGTTATGCTTTCTAAGAATTAGAGCTGGGAGGGACATTTGAGATTCCACAGTCATTTATTAAGTGACTACTGTGTGCAAAGTATTGTGCTGGGGATACCAAGCCAACCCCAAACCCAACCATTCTTTCCTTTCCAGGACTCCTGGTCTCCAGGAGAGGTACAATATATAGAGATGAGTAGAAAGAAAAATAGAAAGAAAACGTTAAGTAATTTGGGGGAAGCACTGAGAACTGGGAAAGTGAGGTGAGATCTCCGAGGAGAAGGAATCTGGGGGTTGAATATATACAATTAGAAGGAATTTCCTGGTCTGGCCTCTGGGACGTGAATGCTCTAGAGACTTTCTGAGTCCAGTAATTTTGTGGCTATCCCTTGAAAGTGTGGTAAAAAAACAATAGAAAATACTTATCTTTTCAAATCTTTTTATGGCAATATTCTAAATAGTTGTCAAAAAGAATTACAATAATATTATTATGAATAATAAGGTCAGCTAGCAATATAGATAGGGTGCTGGGCCTAGGCGTAGGAAGAACTGAGTTAGAATTTGGCCTCAGACAGTGTGACTCTGAGCAAATCACTTAATTGTATCTGCCTCAGTTTCCTCATCTGTTAAATGAGCTAGAAAGGAAATGGCAAGTCACTCCAGTATCTTTTTTTTTCTCCTGAGGCAATTGGGGTTAAGTGACTTGCCCAGGGTCAACACTCCAGGATCTTTGCCAAGAAAACTCCAAATGGGGTGCCAAAGAATTGGATATAACTGCAATGACTGAACGACAACAGAATAATAATAAATGATAATAACAAAAAAGTGGAAGCAACTACACTTTCCACTAGTGAGGGAAATTAAACTGGAAATGTATTGTGTAATAAGATATTATGATATCATTAAGATGAACAAGTATGAAGAATAGGAAGAGATTTAAGGATCTTTATGAAATAATGCCAAAAAAAAAAAGAAAGAAAAAAAAAAAGAAATAGAAGAGAGGAATCCATACGTACTATGACCAACCAAGAAAGAAAGTGGAGGAAAATGAGTGAACAACTATGGAATCCCAATGCGGACTTGGATAGAGTGACGGAAAAAAAATCGTTACAATATTTATGCATTGCAACTAATTAATTTAAATGTAAATTGTAACTAAGAGAGTTGAGATGGTGATATTGATGTTCAGTGTTAAGGTTTTAATAAAACATCTACTTTAAAAAAAAAAAAAGTTTCCCAGGATTGGAATGTCTTGTTCTCTTAAGTAATGTTTTCCCATGAAAATGGCCCAGAAGGCCGGCCTTTCTACATAATCAAGGTGTTTTTTTTTTCTTTTTTCTTTTTTGGCATTCTTGAAGCAGATGTAATCTCATTTGGAAGTATAGGATTTTAAAGATGACAGGCCTTTGGCTCGCATTTGTAATAACGGGAGCCGTGCCTGTTAGGAGTAAGATTCTCCTGCCAAGAGCAGAGCTGTGCCCTAACAATTCTGGAGGTACCAGCGTTAGGCTTCCCCAGTTTGAGTCAACCTCTTCTCTTAGAGGTTACTGTAAAAAACTTAGCCATACCCCCTTGTCTCTCCCCACTTCCCCCCCATCCTGAGTCTTAGACGGAGCTGACTCTTGAGGCTTTGGACGGGCCCCTGTGTTTGTGTTGGGTTGGGGATGTTAGTTCCCTTGGCTTCTGAGAGCTGAGCTGTTGAAAATTGTGTTTTTCTTTGTGAGGACAAAGGCCTTATTGTGTGTGTGTTTGGTGCAATTTTTTTTTAAAGTTAGGTAATGGATAGAATTCACCTAGGAGCATCAACCGAGCGGTTCCTAGGTCAGCCATCCCAATGCCAATTCTCAGGTTACAATCTGCTAAACCCAAAGAGATAAAAAGAGAGGGCTTGACGCCTCCAGACAATATGAGATGCCCTATCCAGCCTCTCTAGTTGGATTGAAAAGCAGGACAATTAAAAAAAAAAAACCTCTTGGAAACCTTGTTTGGCAAATGACTGTACCTAAAGAAAATGAGAAGCGGGGAAGAGAGCACTGGGTTTAGAATTGGGAACGTGACGATGGATCCCAACTCTGAATCTTTCACTCCTGTGTGATCTTGGTTCAGTCCCTTAACCACTGTGCCCTTAGTTTCTTCATCTGTAAAATGAATGTTTGGATTCCACTTGTAAGGTCCCATCACTTAGAAATCGATTGTTCTATGATTTTTCCAAATGGTGAACTAGCACTTTAGCCTTCTAAAGTACTTTTCCCCAAAGATCCATTAAGGTCTCAATGAAAAAAACGGACATTGGCGTATGATCTTTCAGGATTTTATTTTGCATCTGTTTCATCGCTCCATCCTGGGGATCTCTTGTGTTTGAGCTCTAAAAGGCTATTTTTGAAGGAGCTGGGGTTAGATGCAGGTAAAGAATGGCAATTTGGAAGTACTTCGGTTTGATCGCCATTCTGCCTTTCTGTGGGTGACCAGAGGGCCTTATATCACGTCTTCTTGTCTTTTTCTTTGACCTTGTATCTTTCTGTTTCCCTCTCTTTTCATTAAAGGCATCAAAGTCGAACCCCTGACTCCCAGTGGGGTAAAGAGGTGAAATGTCTTTGGCTTCTGGTTGAATTGGGATTTCAGTTTCTTCCAGCTTTTCTCAGTGACCACAGTCAAGCCGACTCTCCCCCTTTTCCCATAATCACCTCAGGGCTTCTCTTAGCTCTTAACTTGGAAAAGCTGAATTGAGTTGTTTTCCCCACATGGATCCAGGTCTGGAAGAGAATAGAGGGAATCGTGTCCAACCCCGCTTCCCATTTACTTGAGGGGGAACAGGGAGACAAAGCGGGTTACTCACAGTCACACAGTAACTGTCAGATGCAAGATTTTGAGCCCAGGTGTTCCCAGAGCTTTCACCACCTTCCTACTCTACAGCTCAGATCTGGGTGCAGAGAACATGTGTCTAGACTCTTTAGAAAGCATCATGGTCTATTACATGTCCCTTGGAAGTCTTGGGCAAGTAAGCTTCTGCTATAACCCAGGCTGACTTTCACTCAGGGCCATTAATGTCGGAGTTTGAAGCTCCCCTTCTCCTGCTCTGTGGACTCAAGCTGAGTGACCCCATTTAGACTTTTGGAGTAGGCTGTTTCTGAGCCCCCTTGGTTCACTGTGTCACTGAATGGGAGTATCCAAAGCATTTTCCTTATCTCTTTCTTTCTTTCATTTCTTTCTTTTTCTTCTTTCTTTCATTTCTTTCTTTCTTTCTTTCTTTCTTTCTTTCTTTCTTTCTTTCTTTCTTTCTTTCTTTCTTTCTTTCTTTCTTTCTTTCTTTCTTTCTTTCTTTCTTTTCTTTCTTTCTCTTTCTTTCTCTCTTTCTCTCTCTCTCTCTCTCTCTCTCTCTCTCTCTCTCTTTCTTTCTTTCTTTCTTAAAAATTTTGTTAGCAAAATTCAAACACATCTGAATTTAAGATTCTTGGGGTGACGAGGGAGGAGAATTGCTTTGTCATCTAGTTGGTTATTTGCTGTCTCAAAGTTCTGATAAATGACCATCATTTCCCAAGTACCATTTCTTTAGGAGTGAGGGCTCAGGTACCATCATTGAGGTTCAGATACCTAGCTCTGAACTCTGTCTGTGACATACATCATTGGCACTCAGTAGAGCTATAACCAGGACAGAGTAACCAGGCTTTTGCCCCTGGGTGTGAAATTTAGAGGTTGCTAAGAACACTAGGACTACTTCAGAAGGATAGGAACAGCCAAGCTTTGCACCTAGTTAGCAAGAATAGTTAAAATTGGAAGCTGCCAGAGAGTAGACCTTCTCCTACTCCCCACCATGGCCAATGGCCACATCCCAGCTTGTCTCCTGGGGTCTTTTCCTGTCCCCTAGTTTGTAATTTTTGATATTTATATAATACTTTTAGATTTACAAAATGCTTTTCAAATATTATCTCTTTTGATCCTCCTCACTGAGTCTGGGAAATAAATACTATTATTATACTTAGTTTCATAGAGAAGTGAAGTGACTCGCCCTGGGTCATGCAGATAAGTTTGAACCACGGCCTTCCATTTGAGACTTCCTTTCATGAAACTTGTTCCCGAATGACTGTTTTTGATTCAGTCACTTGATTGCTTTTGTACTCTGTGTCTGGACTTGGGAGCTCCCTTCCCTTCCACCCACATCTTAGGGAAACATGAACATGATTGTTCTTTCCCTGCTCTCCCACTGCCTTTTCCAGGGGGCTGCCATCAAGGGCCCCACATGCCCTGCAGAGCCCCCAATCTCCTTTCCAGGATCACTTTGCAGTTCTCCCCCTCTAACAACCAACATTTTGGCAGACTGACTCCTAGATGCCTCTGACAATCTCCCCCCTCTGCACATTTGTACAAGCCATCACCCATATTCTTAATGCACACATTCCTCATAATAGGTAACTTTCTTCATGGTTCAGATTAGGTAGATCTTCTTCCTCAAAACCTCCCTCCATCCCTATTGACCAGAGTGAGCAGGACTTTCTTTCAAATCTTTCTTACTAATTGTGTGAACCTGGGCAAGTCACTTAACCAAATCTACCTCAGTTTCCTCAGCTGTAAAGTAAGGATAACTACATTTGCCTCCTAGGGATCTTGTGAAGATCAAGTAGGTGATTGTTCTAAAAGAGCATTTGCCCAGCACTTGGCACAAGACACATTTCAGGCTTGTTCCTTCTCCACCTCTCTTCCCCCTTTGTACCCTTTCCCTCCTGAATTCCCTTCCCTTGTACAGTGTTTCCATCCAGATTGTGTGAGGGTTAGGCCTAACTGGTCTTTTTTGTCTTGGTGACTTTAGTTGAGTTTAATGAAATTTGTTTACTCAAAGGGAGCAGGAGAAGGGAGGAAGCACCTGCATGGAGTCCTGGAGGAGACTTTACTCGGCAGGTTTTCTCCCCCTACACACCAGGCAATGGCCGCCTGCCTGAAGCAGGAGTTTGCAGTCCTAGGAGCTCCTGGTTTTGTAGTTTAAATCTTCAGATGCCTCCATTTCCATGTCATTGGCTTCCTTTGTGTTTCTGCCTATCTTGTTTTATGTACAAAAAAACCTGATTCTGAGGAGACTTCCCCAGAATGCCTTAGGAGACTGTGACACAAAATGGGTGAAGGCGCCTGCCCTAGAGTTAGCCTTCATACATCTTGGCTGTCTATTGTGCTAAGAGCTTCTCCTCTCTGCGTCTCTGTTTCTGTCTCTCTTCTCTCTGTCTCTTAGTCTTTCTGTCTCTATATCTGTCTCTGCTCTCTCTGTGTCTCTCTCCTCCTCTTCCTCCTCCTCCTCCTTTTCTCCTCCTCTTTCTCCTCTCCCTCCTTCTCTTCATCTTCTTCCTCCTCCTTCTCCTCCTCTGCCTTCTCCTCTCTCTGTGTCTCTGTCTCTCTTCTCTCTCTCTCCCTTTCCCTCTCTTTTTCTCTGCCTATCTCTCTCTGTGTCTCAATCTCTCTGTCTCTTTCTTTTTCTGTCTCTCTTTCTTCTTCTTCTCTCTATATGTCTCTCTGTGTCTCTTCTCTCTCTCTCCCTCTCTCTTTTGCTGTCTCTTTCTCTGCTTGTTTCTCTGTATGTGTGTCTCAATCTCTGTCTCTCTTTTTCTTCTTCTCTCTCTGTCCCTATCTCTCTCCTCTCTCTTTCTCTCCCTTTCTCTGTCTCTGTCTTTGTCTCTTCTCTGCTCTCTGTGTGTCTCTCTGTCTCTTTCTCCCTCTGTGATTGTCTTTCTCTCTTTGTGTCTCCCTTCCCTCTCCCTCTCCTTCTTCTTCCTCCTCTCTCTCTCTCTCTCTCTCTCTCTCTCTCTCTCTCTCTCTCTCTCTCTCTCTCTCTCTCTCTCTCTCTCTCTCTCTCTCTCTTCTTCTCCTCTCCCCTCCCTCTCTCTTCTTTAACCCAGTTGTGGCCAGAACAGCTGGAGTTTCTCTTTGATGAAAAGCCTTGGCTGAACTTTCAACATTCCCCTCTCATCTAGTAGCTAGTCAGGCACATAAAGGGTCAGCCCCAAAGCCTCATGGGTCATGGAGAAATGCTCTACTGGGAATTCACTCCTGTCAACAGGATGGCCGAACACTTTTCACCTGGGAATATCATTTGAAGGAGGGAAGGTGGGTTGCTGGGACTGGGGATAAGGGAGCCCAAGACAGATCTTGTCCGGATCATCTTTGGTGAGTGGGCAGCTCCCCTCCAATGATTTAGCCTTCCTTCTTTCCTCCCTGCTGGGATCAGTTACTGGGGGGGCTTCTTGTCCTTTGTCTCTCTTTTCAGCAGGTGGATGTTGGGATATATGAACCAGATGGCAATGACTTCCTCCTGTGGGAATGTGTATTTAGCCCAGGAAGATTCCTTCAAGAGAGAGAATAAAGACAAAAGTTTCCTGTAAATCCAGTTTCAGAGCAATGAGGGGGCGGGTGAGGAGGGCTGCAGTTATAGGGCTTCAAGAAAACTTAGTTGGAAATAAAGACCAAAGATATTCAATAATTTAAGAAATTAAAGAACTATTCTGGTCTGGCAGTTCAAAAGGCAGCACGTCTGATTGTTAGAATAGACAGGGTTTGAATATTCTTCTAGGATAAACCTCCATTTTATAAACAAGTAAACTGAGGCCCAAAGAGGTGAAAGACTTGTTCCTGGCTGAATAGATAGCAAATAATAGAGCTCATATTTAAAATCAGGTCTATTGACTTCAAAACCATCTCTTTCTCCCTCCCTCCCCACTCTGTTCCCTCTTTCCCTCTTCCCTTCTTTTCATTCCTCCTTCCTTTCTTCCCTTTCGCTCCCCTCCCTCTTTCCTCTTTTTCACTTTCTTCCCCTCCCCCCTTTTCTCCCTTCCCTTCTTCTTCCCTTCTCTCCCCTCTTCTTCCAGTCTCTTCCTTCCCTTTCTCTTCCTTCTCTTCCATTTCTTTTCTCCCTTCCCCTTCTCTCCTTTCCCTCCCCTTTCTTTCCTCTTTCCCTCCTTTCTTCTTTTTGTTCCTTCTTTTTCATCTTTCCTCCCTCTCTCCCTCCCTCCCTCCCACCTTTCCTTCCTTCCTTCCTTCCTTCCTTCCTTCCTTCCTTCCTTCCTTCCTTCCTTCCTTCCTTCCTTCCTTCCTTCCTTCCTTCCTTCCTTCCTTCCTTCCTTCCTTCCTTCTTTCCTTCCTTCCTCCCTCCCTCCCTTCCTCCCTCCCTCCCTTCCTCCCTCCCTCCCTCCCTTCCTTCCTTCCTTCCTTCCTTCCTTCCTCCCTCCCTCCCTCCCTCCCTCCCTCCCTCTCTCCCTCCCTCCCTCCCTCCCTTCCTTCCTTCCTTCCTTCCTTCCTTCCTTCCTTCCTTCCTTCCTTCCTTCCTTCCTTCCTTCCTTCCTTCCTTCCTTCCTTCCTTCCTTCCTTCCTTCCTTCCTTCCTTCCATCTTCCTTCCTTCCTATCTATCTTTCTTCCTTCTTTCTTTCCTTTCTGGAAGACCCACACACAACCTTCTCCATCTCTAGTCCCCTACTTCTCCCTTTTTTTTTCTCTCCTTCTTCTTTTTTGCCTGTTTTCCATAGGTCACCCAAATGTTGAAACCGGGTCATTGGCCAAACCGTTCTCACGGCTCTGCTTATTTTATAACACATCAGTTCATACAAATCTTGCTAAATTTCTCTGAATTCCTCATGTTTGTTCAGCCATTCCCAATCAATGGTGGACTGTTTTGCTTCTGGCTTAGAGAAGAGGTAGGGGTTATTATTATTATTAATATATTAATAATAGAACTGGGGCATCTAGATGGCACAGTGAATAGGATGCTGAGCAAAGAGTCGGGAAGCATCCTCTTCTTGAATTCTTTCTCGCCCCAGTCACTTACTAGCTGTGTGACCCTGGGCAAGTCACTTAACCCTATTTGCCTCAGTTTCCTCATCTGTAAAATGGTCTGGAGAAAGAAATAGCAAATTGCTCCAATATGTTTGCCAAGAAAACCTCAAATGGGGTCTTAAATAGTTGGTCACAATTGAAATGATTAACCAGCAACGGTTACTAACAGAGATAAATAACTTAGAATTTATTTAGTTTACAGAGCTTTTGAGGCATTATCTCATTAGATCATCACAACAACCCTGTGAGCTGGATGCTATGATTCTGCTCATTTTACAGATTAGGAAATGGAGGCACAGAGGGATTAAGTGATTTGTTTAGCCAGAGCCACACTTAGAGAGTGTCTGAGACAAGACTGAAGCTCAGGGTTTCTTGAATCCCAAGCCCCCTATACATTATACCACTCATCTGCTATTTCACACACACACACACACACACACACACACACACACACACACACACACACACACACACTTATATAATGTTACACATACACACATATTGTTTTTGCAATTGAGGAAAAAGAATCACAGAGAAATAACCACCCAGAGTCCTGGACTTTGCCACTAACTAGCAGTATGATCTTGGGTAAGTAATTCAACTTTGGTTTTCTCATCTGTAATGAGTGCTCGAGCTGATGATCTCTGAGAGCCTCCATTTCCACCTCTGATTTTCCTCAGGGGTGCAGTTAGGGGGAGGCCTTTAGCTCCTAGATTTCACTTTGGGTCCCCAAATTTTCAGGTGGTAATAAGACTGGGGACAGTGATTCCCTGGGGATCTCCAGCAATCATGACGGAGCCACTTTGGGGCTGCCCGGCCCCTGCTCCAGGGTGGGAGACAGAGGGAATAGCCTTGCTCTCCTGCTGTCTGTGATGGACCGCAGCTGCAGGACCCAGCTAGCGTGACATTCACTCAGGGCCATTTCTGGATGAGTCAGGAAGATGTAGCAATTTGGCAGAGCGCCCCTGCTTTTATGGGAGTCCTGCGAGGAGCCTGTGAAGTCTGGGAGATCCAGAGGCAGGGAATGGGACATCCCACATCCTGGGGGTGCGGTGAGCAGGAGTGGGGAGGTCCCTTCTCCACCCACACGCTCCTCCACAACACTCTTCTGGTTCCGCTCCAGTGTGTCCTCTGGAGCTCTCTTCTCCTAGCTCTGGAGCAGAGAGGGATCTCAGAGGCTCCAGACCCACTGTCCCATTTACAGAGGGGGAACCTTGGACTCAGAAAGGTGAAGTAGCATTCCCAGGCCATTACTCTGGGGCTGAGGCAGCCCTCAGAGGCCATCTGAACCAACCATCTCCTTTGACAGACGAGGAAACTGAGTCTCGCAGATGCCCGGTTATTTGTTCTGGGGTCCCAGCTGGCAGAAATGATAGAGTCGGGATTCAAGTCCAGACGGGGTTTTTACCTAGGCCCGCCCGACAGCAAGCTCCACACGGCATCCATTACACTGACCCTGCCTCTGATTAGCATCAGGGAATTCCACCCCTATGGCCAGGGCTTTATGAGTGTTCCATGTCTACTTTGGAGCTCTTGTAACTTAAACAAGATGTAGAGAAGCTTGGGAGGGGTCCAGGGAAGAACTGTGGAAGTTGTTAAAGGGCAGGACCAGGACCTGGGAGGGCAAGACTCGCTCACCATCATGGCGCACAGGGAGATGGGCACTGGGGGGGGGGCTCTTCCGTAATGGCAGTGGGTGGCAGGGACAGGGCCTGGAGAAGATTATTTGGGGAAGGCTGGTGAGCTGTGGAGCAGTACCAACAATCTCCTCACTTTGTTAATAGACAGAAAAGAGCAAAGGCCTGGTCCCCACTGTGACGTCTCTTTAGCCTTCACCCCTTTTACTGTCTCTCCAATCCAGGATTAGCCTCCTTTCTGCTTTGACTCCCAACCCAACTTGACTCTGGTCTAGATTCAGGGTGTTCGAACACCCTTAAGTGTTAGGGCCCTAGCTCTGAACTCCATGGGAGAAAGGGTTAAAGCATTCCCCTCCTTCCCATCCTGCCCCTTTCCTCAAATAGAGGCAGGCAAAGTATTCTGGACTCTGTACACACCAAAGACATTTTGGCTTTGGAAACCAAACCAAACTTTGTGACTTTACTTGAATCCAGACGTTCTTATGGAGGCTTTGAAGTCAAGGGGGAAAGCTGCCCACGCTGAAAGGTTTTTAGCTTCGCCACAATTCTAGGGTTCAGCCTTATGGTAAGATGTAAGATGGTGAGCAGCTGTTTTCTACTTCCCCTGTCATGGAGGATGAGACCCAAGGAAATTCCATTCTGTTCTTCTCCCTTTTCTCCTTCCCTTTCCTTTTCCCCTTCTCCTTCCCTTTTCCCTTCCTCTTTTCTCTCCCCTTTCCCATTCCTATTTTATCCCTTTTCTCTCTCCTCTTCACTTTCTCTTCCATTCCTCAAGCATTTATTTGGCCCCTAATATATAGAAAACTCTTCATGTTTTATTAAATAATATCATTAGTCTTCCTCGATTCTCCATCTCTCAAAATAAGGGAGTTGGTAGGGAACTAAATGATGCAATGGATTGAACACTGACCTTGGCCCAGAGCGCTGGGCCCTGAAGCCCCTTCCAGTTCCCCATCTATGGACTTTCTGTGATTTGTCCTTTCTTGTCATTCCACCAATATTACTTCAGTAGACATCTTCATCAACGCCCGACTGAACCATTCCAATAGCTCCTGTTGGGTCTTTTCCCATTTGCTTCTCCCTGCAATGGATCCATCATGGCATTGATGAGCTAATTTTTCTTAACGCATAGATCTGGTCATACTCATCACTTGCTCATCAACATTCACTGACTCTTGATTGGCCACTGATTAAAATTCAAATCTTTGGGCTGCCAGTAAGGACTCTCTGCAATCATTGCCTTACCCAATACCCCTTTCTTTGACTTGGCATCTGCTGTAGCTAAACTGGATTCTTTTCTGTTCCCTGGACTTCCCAACTTCACCCGAGCTGTTCTCTCTCCCTGGAATGCTCTAGAGCCATAGATCTAGAACTAGAAGACTCCTAAGAGGCCCTTTAGTCCCATCCTCTCATTGTACTGATGAGGGAACTGGGGCCCACAGAAAATATGTGACTTTCATGGGTCATTCAGGTAGTAAACATCAGCGGGAGGAGCTCTTTTCACTGTATTATGCATCTCTGACTTTTTTACTTGTTGAATTCCTACCACCCTTAAAGAGCACCCTCTATCTCACATTTTCCATTAAGCTTTCAGCAAGAATTTACTGAACATTTATCCTGTGGGAGGTTCTACCTAAGGTTCTTGAGATACAGTGACAAAAATGAAAAGTCTTTCTTCTCATAGCAACTATGGAGGAAAGAGTATATTTACAACTTATTTGGGGGACAGACTTAGGAGGCTTACAAAAGGCTCCTGGGAGATTTCAAGCTGAGACAGGAAAGCAGAGATTCTTCAAGATGGAGCTAAAGGGCAGCATTCCAGGCTTGGAGAGAGCCCTGTTCAGAGCTAGGAGCTAGAATGTTGGGTCAAGGGAAAAGGGAGCTGGCTGATGTATCTGGAACATAGGAGACTAATGGGCAGAATTGGAATCAAATAATGTAGAAAAATTAGTTTGCGATTGTGAAGGCTTTAAATGCCAGAGAGAAGAGTTTGTGTTTTATCCCAGAGGTAATGCAGAGTCATGGCAGCTTCTAGAGCTGGGGAGGGACATGGTTCTATGTATACTTGACCTCTGATCTTCCTGCTTTGGTAACAGTTTCATGAGATTCTCTTTTTTGCTTCTTCTCTGATGCACTTATCATGTGTCATAGATATCTGTGTATGGGTCATGTCCTCTTGAACCAGCTTCATGAGGGCAGGGGGCTATATTTCAGAGACCACAAATGTTTGTTGAATTTAACTGAGAAGAACTGTGAAATGACTGTGACCTGGGAAGTAAACGCTGATGTTGAGAGGGAAGCAAGCCTTGTGGGAGCTCTGACCTCTTAGATAGAGATCTTAGATCTTTGGGTGATAAATACCTGCCAGTGAGTGCTACTTCCAAGTTCCCCTCCTCTCTCTTCCCTTTGCTTCCTTACCTTTGCTAAGATAGAGAAAAGCAAAATAGCCCCCCCCTTTTTCTTCACCTCATAGCACTCCATTATAGCATCTCATCAAAAGTGGATGAATTGATGTGGTTTTAAAATTTTGGTCAAATTCCTATTCTTGAATTCTTTTCCTGTGTCTTTAGGTATTTTTCAGTCTTTCTGTCTAATTTTCTCTTACCTTCCCAGAACTCCTGAATTTCTTTGTGGAGTACAAATGCTTTTTTAGTTCCTTCCTCCTTTATTTCTTCTTTTTCTTCTACCTCTTCTTCTTCCATCTCCTCTTCTTCCTTTTCTTTGTATTCCTATTCCATTTTTTCCTTCTCTTTTTCTTACATCTCTTCTTCCTCCTTCTCCTTTTCCTTTATCTGAAGTCAGGGAATATAAGTTCAAGTTCTAGTTGTGTGACCATGAGCGATTTCCTTCATCTTTCTCAATCCCTGTTTCCTAACATGTAAAATGAGGTGAGTTTGGACTAAATGAGCCTCAGGGTGCTTTCTAGTTCAAGATCTTATGATTCTACGCCCCTTTCCAGACAACAGACTTTTAATTAGGGAACTCTGAAAATTTTGCTGTTCATGGAACATTGTATATCATCTCTTGATCTGATTTGGGACAGGTGAGGATATTAGGGTGCGTAAGAGCCTCCTTTCTTTCTTTCTTTCTTTCTTTCTTTCTTTCTTTCTTTCTTTCTTTCTTTCTTTCTTTCTTTCTTTCTTTCTTTCTTTCTTTCTTTCTTTCTTTCTTTCTTTCTTTCTTTCTTTCTTTCTTTCTTTCTTTCTTTCTTTCTTTCTTTCTTTCTTTCTTTCTTTCTTTCTTTCTTTCTTCTTTCTTCCTTTCTTCCTTCCTTCCTTCCTTCCTTCCTTCCTTCCTTCCTTCCTTCCTTCCTTCCTTCCTTCCTTCCTTCCTTCCTTCCTTCCTTCCTTTCTTCCTTTCTTCCTTCCTTCCTTCCTTCCTTCCTTCCTTCCTTCCTTCCTTCCTTCCTTTTTTTTTTTTTGGAGCCTGGGGTTAAGTGACTTGCCCAGGGTCACACAGCTAGGAAGAGTTAAGTGTCTGAGACCAGATTTGAACTCTTGTCCTCCTGAATTCAAGGCTGGTGCTCTATCCACTGCACCACCTAGCTGCCCCGAACCTCCAAATCTTAATAATTAGCACCAAATAGCACTTTACAAATACCTCATTTTGTCCTTACAAGTCTGAGACAGAGGCAATATTATTATCTCCCTTGTGCAGATGAAGAAACTGAGGCAGACAAGGACATAGTGATTTGCCCAGCAAGTGTCTGAGAATAAATTTGAATTGACTAGCCTGCCATCTGTGGTGCATCCCTTATTTACCTCAGTCATGTCATGTCAGACCTCCAAAGAGGTTAAGTTCCTTTCCTTGACTAGACAGCACAGATTCTGGGTCCACCTGAAATACTCCATCTTCCCCTAATCTTGATTCAGAGAGACAGCTTAAGCCTTACTTTAATTGGGAAGGATGATGAGTTAAGTCTGCTGATCCTGAGTAATTAGTGAGGAAAGGATAATTAATAAATAAGTGTTAATTAGTTAATTACTGAAAGGAAAGCTCTGATATGGACCCAATTAATTTAAAACATAAAAAGCTAACCAGCCGTAGTGTTTACTGAGGAGACAAAAGGCTTAGAAAAATACTATGATGGGTTTGTGGGTTTCCATTATCTTGATGATATTATGGGTCTGAGATGGGGAACAATGGAACCACAGCCTAATCAAATGAGCCAGTAATGACATATTTTGACTAAGACTCATCCTGCCTGATCTGTTTGGCATCTGAAACCCTCCCCTTATCCATCCCTTCAAGTCTGGGGCAGGAGAGCGGAATGAGAACAGCGCCGGGCTTAGAGTCCTCCTCAAATACGGGGATTATCAAGAATTCTTACCAGGATCTGAGAACAGGGAAGTGATAGGTATTACTCTAGATTTGCAAATGGATAGAGCAATGGCTAGAGCACTGTGTCTGGAGTCAGGAAGACCTGAGTTCAAATGTGCCCTCGGATACTTACTAGCTTTATGATTCTTGTTAAGTCATTGCCTCAGTTTCCTCATCTGCAAATTGGGGATAATAACAGCATCTACCCCTCAGGATTGTTGTGAGTAACAAATGAGATAATGTTTGTAAAGTCCTTAGGACAGTGCCTGGGACATAGATCAAAGAATTAGTGTTGAAATGACATGACAGATGATCTAATCAAATCCCTCATTTCATATGTGACATTTACTCCTAGGCCGGGGAGACAGAGCGAGAGGGAGAGGGAGAGGGAGAGGGAGAGGGAGAGGGAGAGGGAGAGGGAGAGGGAGAGGGAGAGAAGAAAGAGAAGAGAGAGAGAAAGAGACAGAGAGAGAGAGAGACAGAGAGACAGAGACAGAGAGAGAGACAGAGACAGAGAGAAAAAGAGAGAGAGACAGAGAGAGAGAGAGAGAGAGAGAGAGAGAGAGAGAGAGAGAGAGAGAGAGAGAGAGAGAGAGGGAGGGAGGGAGGGAGGGAGGGAGAGGAGAGAGAGAGAGAGAGAGAGAGAGAGAGAGAGAGGTGATATATACTGTATAGATATATTTCTGTTTACAAATGGAAATATACATTTAAAAAAATATATACTTTTCTCAATCCCAACTGCCTTGAAAAAAACAAAACAAAACAAAACAAAACAATACCTGGAATCTGGATCCACCCCACTAAGTACTCCAGTAGAATATAAGCTCTTGGAGGACAGGGACATTTTCATCTTCTCATCCCCAGTGCCTAGTGGAGATGTCCAGTACTTTGGACACATACTTAATAAATGCTCGTTAATTAGAACCCCTGTTTGACACCCTATCTTATGCCCTATCTACCACTTTACTATGCCCTATCCACCACACTATTTAAAAGGTATCTCCCACAAAAAACATAAATCAAGCTGCTGCTACCTGATCAACAGTATTGCAAAATTTTCTTTACTGTCACAGAGAATTTTGAAATCTACGTAGATAGAGATCACTAAAATTTTGCTCAAGTTTTGGAATGAAAATTCAGACTTCATTAGCAACTTGGAAAATTGCTTACATTAAAACTTTTAAAAATTACCAAGAAAGGAAGAATACTGGGAATTTCACATAATGATAGAATAGAGATATGTATTCTTCTCACATCCAGATGGCCCATGGGAAGTTTATTCTTCCACTGTCTCCTGGTCTCTAAGATACTTGTATTAAATAATGCTGAACACGTGTTGATGAGTGGGGTTGTAGACACTCAAATACTAAGACCCTAAGGAGGAGAAGCTACATTGGCCATAGCTAGATCATGATGGCCAATGTCTCTAAGCTCCATTCCACTTGTGGCTCCACTTATGCCAAGAGAATTTGAAATGTGTTATAATGAGATCAGTCAATCAATACGCATTGATTCCTCACTCCTCTGAATTCCCATAGTACTCTCTTAGTCTCACTCTTTCCCCCTCCTATTTATCATAATAGTGAATATGTAAGTAGGAGGTTATATTTCGACAGAATTCGTGACTCCATCCTCAGAGTAGATGATGGCCTGTTCATGTCTTCCAATTCTGTGCAATTTTTGTCTATGTCCTGATCTCCTAAAAAGATCTCAACCTCCATTCTTGAGCTCCTCCTCTAAAGGTTTTTTTTTTTTTTTTTTTTTTTTTTTTTTAATATTCCTGGGTACCAGAACAGCATTCAGGTCAATCATCTGTTATTGAACCCTGCTTCTCACCAGATAACTAGCCAATCTACGTTATTGATTGTATATAAATCAATAGTGATGATATTTCTTACAGCCATCTCTGGTCAGCAAATCATCCTTAGAAATAGGTGACTCATAAACCATGGATCACATCCTTTCTTATGTTGACAGTATCTATGGGCAGGATTTCTCTTTCCTATTAGATTATAAGCTTTTTGAGGGCATCCATTGTTGTGGCTTCTTTAGCACCCAGCACATTGAAAGTACTAAATATGAGTGGAAAGTGGATAGAGCACCAGCCCTGAAGTCAGGAACATCTGAATTCAAATCTGATCTCAGACACTTAACACTTGCTGTCTGTCTGTGTGACCCTGGACAAGTCACTTAGCCCTAATTACCTCAGAAAAATAAATAAATGAATGAATGCATGAATAAATAAATAAATATGAGTGGGAGGAAATGAACGACTATTGATTCTGAAGTGCTCCAATTCAGCAGCAAAATAGTTTAAAGACAGAAAATTAATTCCAGTAGGAAAAGATCAAATTTACAACCAAAGGACAACAATCCGAGATTTTCGTTTTTGTCTCTGAGGTGTCTGCATTTAACACAGTGCCTGGTACATAGTAGGTGCTTAATAATGCTTGTTGAGCAGTTGATTTTGATCCAAAGGAGACTAATGTTCTTTTTTTCTTATAGTCATCATTTCTCTTTTAGGATTATATGGCCAGAAGCCAATTCTTACAGTGAGTCTCTGGGATAAAATAGAAAATACTCTTCAGCTCTTAAAGCTCTTCACAATTTGATCCTTTCTTAATCTTCTTGTCTTTTTATTTTTCACTCCCTCCATTCACTCTGTGTAATCCAGCAACTTTGGTCTTCTTGCTATTTTGTGCTCAAGATATTCCATTTCCTGACAGCACCCTGGGGACTGAGAACTTTCAGGAAGAACACGGCTGGGCAGGCTATCTAGGAGCTTTCTATTCTAATTAATCATCTATCTAAAACTAGGTGTTGAGAATTCAGTTATATCCAGACTGCAAAAGGATGACAAGTACATTAATATTTTCTAAAATGGACAGTGATCCCATAATTCCCACCTTAGTTACTGGTCTTAGAGTGTTCAATGCTGATCAAGTATTTCTTAAGTAATTTTTTTTCTATCTTTTTCACTTTTTGCAGTTTCTTCTAGGACTGCCTATTACTATTATTATTATTATTAATATTTAATACATATCTGAATGAATAAATGTACTTAGGTGTCTCATTCAATTTGGGGATATCATTTGATATTTCTGGTGTGTCTGAATTTCTTTTTTTTTAATGTGGCCTGCCTTCAAGTTTAATTTCTGAGCAGCACCTAAGCAAATGCAGAACATGCTACCTGTGCTCAATTAAATGTTAATTGATGATGATGAGAGACACTGTTATATCGAGCTGGGTTTTCATCGTGGGAAACAAATATATGACTTTTCTAGTTGTTTCCTCCACCTGCCCATGGCCCTCCCCATTAGGGAGTCAGCTCTGGTTGTTTCTACAAGCCAATGATTTTCCAGCCAGACGAGCTCCATATTCTGGCCTCCCTCCCCATTCTTCTGAAAGCTGCAAGGCTTATTTTTGGGTTAAGAAGATGTCTTTTACGGTTCCATCACAAATACCATACAACATATGGTACCTGATAAGTCCTATGTACTTATAGCTATGCTGGGGACCAACTCTTAAATATTTCTTGATTTCTGCCTCAAAGGGTTATGGGATAGGTATTGTGACTTCAAGTGGTCAAAGTTTATTATTCAGATGAATTTACAAGGGTCTCACTGGTGACTGAAAGGACACTTTGTCAACATGACAGATGGTTTGTGAGCTGCTCCTTGATGCTGTTACTTCATTCTGTGTCAGCTCCATTTACTTGTCAAGATCAGGTGTTTGTTTAAATTTCCCACAGTGCAGGGAGGACAGGGGAACATATGAGAAGTTTGCTCTTTATTCATAGGGCTTTATTCACCATCATGAGCCAGGGACCTTCCAGGAGCCACAAAGGAAGACCACAGGATCATGGGATCCTTGATCAAGGAGTTAGAGCACTCTGGGAGCTAGAGTTAATTCATTCAGTTAATTCCATTCAGTTAATTTTATAGAAACTGAGGCTCAGATGGCTGCAAAGTGACCCATGGGGTCACAGAGGTGGAAGGAGAAGAGACATCAGAAATTATCTAGTCTCCTTCTTTCTATAGATGAGGAAACTGAGAAAAGGCAAATACTTTTTTTGATGTGTGGGTGACCCTACAAAGTGCTGTGTGTTCCCTTTCCCCATCCTCCTACTGCTGGTGATTCAGGAAAGATAAGCACATCAATGGAACCATTGCATTTTTCTGATTTGGGCATGCCTGCGGTCCTTTCTTTTGTTGGAGGGTTGTTGGATTGCATGAGGAGATGGGTCTACACTGTTCTCCAAAGTCCTTTTAGAGCAAAAGGCCTGCTTTGCATGTAGAGGATACCCCTAAATCTGTAATAATTTCAAACCTTCTGTATGACACTGGGTTGGAGAAAGGACTAGGGAAAAAGTCAGAGAGATGCTGTTCATTGACTTTCTGGCAGGAATTTCCCAGTGAAGTTGCTTTAGTTGGAAAAACCAGAGTAAGAAGAAATTTTTTCCTCCAGCTACCAATTTAATTCAGTTCCGTTCAGCAAACACTAATTAAACACTTGGATATGCCAGACAGTGAGGATACAAAGGAAAAAACCAAAGCAGGGAGCCTTCAGGGAGCTTACTTTTTCTTTTGGTTGGGAGGAACTACACGTATGTAGGTAAGAAAGTAGAAAATCTATACACGACACTAAGAATGTGATCCTAGGCAAAGGGGGTCCTAAGCCTGGAGGGGATAAAGTTGGCCTTGTATGGAAGGAGGCAGCGGAATTGAGGCTTGGGTAAAGCTGGAGGCTCCAGGAGGCTGGGGTGAGGAAGAGGAGAATTCCAGGCACCGGGGAGGGTCTGTTCAGAAGCCAAGAAGCAGGAAGGGGGATGTTGTATATAGAGAACAGCAAGGAGAAGAATTCCACTGTGTGTCTGTGGGACTCCTGAGTGGGAGGAACGTACAATCAGCCTCAAGCCAGATTGTTGCTGGATCTAAATGTCAAATAGAGGAGACTCTAGTTTTTCCAGGGATAATGGGGAGCCGTTAAAGTTTCTAGAGCAGGGGAATAATTTGTTAAGGTCTGTGCTGCCAATTAGAGAGCTTTTGTAATTGTGTCAGCAAGGGAAGATGGCAGCCTGAAATATAGCGGTGAGGATGTGAGTGGAGACCAAGCAACAGACTGGACAGTGATTGTGGGCGTGGCAGGAGCTGGACATGTTTAGAGTAAGGGACGGGGAAGAGTGGAGGAGGATTCGGTGGTTTTGAGCCTGAGAGACTGGAAGGAAACCTGAACTGAGTAGAAATAGAAAGATTAGAGAAGTTACTGTGCAGCCTGTACCCCAGCAGGGATTTGAAAATCAAACTCCAGACTTTTATCTATCTATTTATCATTTATCTATCCCTCATCCATCCATTTATCTGTCCTTCCATCCATCCATCCATTTATTTAAATATCTATATCTATCTTTAAATATTTAAATATACATATATGTATAAATTAGCAATAGTCATCTTGATCTGTATCTTGCCATGGACTTGGCTCTGGAGGGGAAAGTGAGGCAGGTGACCTTGCATGACCTTCCCTCACTTAAATCCAACTCCCTGGGGTGTCACGGCAACACTTCCCTGATGTTCTGGTCCTCTTAGAGAGCACGGGACAAATGACGAAACATATACTATATGCTGTATTAAAACATGTGCCATTTATCAAGGCAGTAACAAAATCACCCTTTTGCATCATCTGTAGCGGTCAAGATTTGTCCTTCAGAATCTGGGCTTATTGTTTGTACCCTCCTTTCTGACTCCCAAGTGTTGTGGAAATGTGAAGCCTTTTTATTGAAGAAATAGTCCGATTTATTATTTTGCCAAGTGCTGAAGGGCTCACAGCAGTGTAAAGTAAGCAGAGGGCTTGGGTGGGACCAGAAGCCATTTTCCCAGGCCACTCCCCGACCCTGATTAGCACCCTCCCCCCCTAAGATGTACAGGGTCCTCTTTGACACAGACTCAAACCTAGCGGTCGTACTCTAGTGGGTGGGGGTCTGATGCAGAGAGATGGAGGGCCGAAATGGACGGGTCGGGGCAGAAGGAGGTGCCGAATGCCAGCCTGTCTCACGTTTCACTTATCGGCTTCCTTTCCCAGCTCAGACGGTAACGTGTTCTCCACCCTCTTTCCCTGACCTGTCTCTGGGGCCCATTAGTCCAGTGTGGTTGCAATGAACCAATCTCTCTTCTCCCAACGCTCCATCCATCACAGGCAACCTCACTGTTGAAACCTGGAGCTGGATCAGTATTCAGCCCAGCTCCGGATCCATTAAAGCAAAGAGTGCCAGCCACAATCCCCACCCTACTCCATTGCTTTCTTATTTTTATTTTTGATTTCTTTGCTTATTCTGCATACGGTTTAATGGGAAACAGGCAGCTGCTACTTTTCCCGGCTACTATTTTTATTTGGTGGTTATTCCCTTTGTATGTACTCTGCCATCTCGAATGTTTTGGTCCTGTTTCAAGATAGGATTAAACAGAACGAGGAGCTGCCTGTTTTAAATCATAACTTGTATTTTAGCAGCCGGGAAACCCTAAAGATTCTCAGTGTTTTGTTCTGAGAGTTCTTTGGGAAAAAAACAAACCAAAGCAAAACCCCACCTACCGCTATCCCCATCCCTCCCCAAATTGAAAAAGAATAGACTATCCTTTAACCTTCCCTAAAAGGAGTCCTTCCTTCCCTCTTCTCCCCAAATGATTCCTTAAAAGAAACTCGAAACCATTAAAAAAAGAAAAGAAAAAAAAATCAGGGATCATAATGTAAAAGTATCCTCCTCTGGATCCCCTATGGCTTCTCCCAGCACATGTCACATTTTCAAGGATACCTTAACTTGAGAGCACCGTCACTTAGTGATATATTAGGTCAATCTATCATTAGGAGATTGTTTCTGTAGAGATTATGGGCAGTAACAGACGTGAGCGGGGCCAGACAGAGCAGCAGGAGATCTTGCTTATTCCCCCCTCAGCCCCCTACCTTTTTCTTTAATCTGACTCTGTGTTGTGTTGCAGAGAAGTGAATTTCTTCATGGGATATGACTTGTTGCAAAATAATTTGGGGGGCCCAGTGGGCTTTGTAAAGGCTTTTAAAAAGGCCTGCCTTCAAGGGTAGCTTTGTTCAGTCTCGACTCTGGGCTCGGCCCAAGGAGGCAATCTTTGCCAGGGTCTGGGTCTCATGGGTAAAGGTTAGCTGAGCAGAGGCAGGAGGAAGGAAGAAGAAAAAAATAACATTCTCAAGATGGAACACAGTGAAACGTATGATATTCTTAGGAGACTTTTTCCACGTTAATTCCATGAAATTGTGGCTGGTTGATGTTGACAGATCTCAAGTTAATTGAATTCAATTCAGCGAACATTTCTAAAAGGCCTGCTGTCACGTCAAGCGCCCGAGATACAGAGACAAACCAGCTCCTGCCCTCAAGAAGCTTATGCTCTTGGGAGAAAGCATGCACATGGACAGATAATAGAGATAAGCTGATATATGCATGTATGTACGTACACACACGCGTATATATATATACATGTATATGTATATATATACACATCTATCTATATATACATATATCTAGATATATACACGTGCACACACACATAGTTTGTTTTTCTTGGAGAGTTGGAATGCTGTTCTTTTCAAAATCAAATGAGAAGTGAGAGACTGCCTGACAGGAATGATTCTTCCTTGATGGATTGAAATTCAGAAATAAATGAATCCTTTTTAGCAAATTTTTAGGCCAGAGGTGCTACTTTTTCTGCACCAAAAGAGTTTATTATTGGAAGGAAAATGGATTGTTGCACATATCTTTCCTCTGCTGAAGCATTCACTGTTTCCTTTTCCTCTCTCATCTTGTGATTTCAACAGTATGGGAAATCACATATGTGAACACTCCCTCCACCAGTGCAGACTGGCCACTCCTCTGTAACTTATGAGTTTCAGAGAACAGAAATGACAAGGTCAGCCACTTGCCCAGGGCTCAGAGCTAGTGGGTATCAGGCGGGACTTGCCTCCGGCTCTATTGTCTTCCCAGTTGGTCTTTTAAACTTAACCTTTTTAAAAATGGGAAAATAGCTGGAAGTGGGAAAATGTTCCAGTCTTACAAAAAAGAGAAGAGAATGGAATCTATAAACTGTAAAGCGCAGAGCTTCATTTTAATTCCCCGGGGAAATTCTTGATTATGTCATTAAAGAGCTGGTTAGTGAACTTCTGGACAGACACCAGAGATCGCAAAGAATCAGGAAGAGCTCACTGAGGAGGTCATGTTGGTCTAACTTATGTTTTTTTGGGGGGGAGAGAATTACTGAATTGGATAGGTAGTTACAAACACAATTTTCTGAGATTTCAGGAAAGCTTCTGAT